>NC_133652.1:47824947-48124947 GCF_009905375.1 Apium graveolens
CGGATGATTGTTTGTGTGATTTGATGATTGCATGTTGTAGAGCTTATTTTCCTGATGA
Source organism: Apium graveolens (assembly GCF_009905375.1). Classification (NCBI taxonomy): domain Eukaryota; kingdom Viridiplantae; phylum Streptophyta; class Magnoliopsida; order Apiales; family Apiaceae; genus Apium; species Apium graveolens. The sequence goes on from NC_133652.1 coordinate 47,825,006, forward strand.
TTTTCATATGTCATACGTCTGATTTGGAGTTCAATAACATGTTCAAATTTGAGTTTGATTTTCGAATTTTAAAATTAGGGTTTATAACCCGTATGAATGTTCTTAATTGAAATTTGGGGGTTTCTTATTCTGTGATAGATTGATGTTGTGATATAGTGGATTGTGTTCTCTGTGAAATTAGCAATCCAGTCGTATAAGTTTCATGAACCAACGAAGTCTGTAGAGAAGGGAGTTGTGTTTTGAAGTTTTCCGATGTTCGCCGGAAACTGGAAAATTTCACGGCCAAATTCCGGCCAACTCAGGGATTGTTAGGTTGTTTTGATTGCATGGTTGTGTTCCTGCTGTTGTGTAGAAGTGATCTGGAGCTTGTGGCAAGGTGAGGAGGCCGGAATCGTGTTCTCCGGCCACCCCTGTGTTGTCCGGCGACTGGACTGTAAAAATTGCAGTTTGGTCCCTGAAGTTTTGGGGACGATGCAGTTTGGTCCCTGTAGTTTCCAGACTTTGCAAAAATAGGATTCCTGTTTTAAAAATGTTTAAAAATCATATTTCCCATTTATTTTTATTATAAAAATTCGTTTTTAATTTCTGAAAATTCTAAAAATTATTATTTTAATTCCGAAAATTATTTTTAATTCATAAATAAATCTGAATTAATTATTTAATTAATTTCAGTTAATTTTTAATTGATTAATTAGTCAATTAATTCGAAAATTAATTGATTAATTGATTTAATTAATTATTAATTGATTTTTAATTAATTATTTAATTAGATTTAATTATTAAAAATGATTTAAAAATTCTGAAAAATAGTTTAGAGCTTTAAAATATTATTCTAAATTATGTTCAAGGCTCGATAATTATTCTAAAATTGTTTCGGAGCCAGAATTGGCCAGCCGAACCCTGTTTATTAACTTGAAATTGATCCAACGACCCGTTTTAATTCCGAAAAATGTTTTAAAAATTATTTTAAATACCCGAAAGCACATTTATGACCTAAGACTTCTTTATAAATGATATGTCATTGATTACGTGATGTATTATGTGTTATACGTGACATGTGGTTTGACTATCGGTCTATATATGCGGTGTTTACTTCGTTATTGCGTAGATTTCAATCCGTTAATCAGATTTGGGTAAAACGAAGGGTAGATAAAAGTGTGCGTTGAATAGAATCTGGTGAGTTGATGATTGATAGATGCTTATGATATGTGAGCAGAAGAGGCAAGGCGTAGAAAAGGGAAACAGATAGTTGAGGAATAAGACGATTGTGATTGGAAGCGAGTACAGAGTAGTGAGTTAATACCAGGCAAGTGTTCTGAACTTTCTCGAGATATTGTAATTCTTGATAGTCTTGTTGACATTGCAAGTGCTTTGAAGCACGGAAACCGAAACCCTGATTTCAGTTATTGTTCTTGAGCCATGAACCATATTTTTTTTAAACCATTGATCATTGTAAACCCAAACTCGAACCTCAAGTATACGGTACTATTCCATAAATACATGCAAACAAAATCCCAAACACTGAACTGAATTACTTGTACATTCAACCATTGTATCCTATGCTTTGAGAGCCCAAATCTTTGAAACCCTGAAATATTGATTCTTTTGTTATCCAATTCTTTCATTACCCAGCATTTAAGCTTTTAAACTACTTTATTGATCCTTACAAAGATTGAAACCCTTTCATTGTTAAACACTCATTGTGGTTAATGATTCTGGTTATTGTTTATTATTGCATATTTTGTTATTATGTTAGAATTGGATTGTTTTTATAAAATTGTGGACCAGATTCGTGGTCAGACCATATAATGGTCAAGTTAGGCCAATGTGTGCCTTGGATCCAGTAGTTAGAGCAATGTTGTGTGCCTTGCTCGGGGTTAGTGCGTGACTGATCAGCAGCCTAACCTTGATTTTTAAATTAAAAGTATATTATCCAATTCTAAATCATAATCCAATGTTCACTTGATATCATAATCATAGTCGCCTGATGATCATTATTCTCAGTTTTGTTATTGTGACTTGCTGAGCTAGTTAGCTCATTTGTGCGATGTTGTTTATATTCTTTCCAGTTAAAAAGGAACCAGTTGGTAGCGAGGATCCCCAGTCCAGCGCGAGAGCTAGGGGTTCAGGTTGAGGAAGCTGAACTAGTAGACTTCTTTTGGGATAATTTAAGTTTGTAAAAGTTGTAATAATGTTTGATACTCAGTGTGAGTTTGAAATAGTTGGGATTTGAACGGTTTGTAATATATTAGTGTGTTGGCTTGTGTGCATACTTTAACCTGTCGCGGTCCGTGGTGGTTGATAAGTAGGGTCACTGCATATATTATTATTATCTTTATTATTGTTATAAGCAGGTTATAATTAAGGTGTGTGTGTGGACCCCAAACTTCTGACCCGGGTTTGGAGGGCGCCACACGGCCTGTAGCCAAGAAAGGTCTTCCCAAGATTATGGGAATCTTCCTATCTTCCTCGAAATCCAGAATGACAAAGTCTGCAGGGAAGAAGAGCTTATCCACCTTTACTAACACATCTTCCATGATGCCTCGTGGGTATGTAATAGAACGATCAGCCAATTGTAGAGACATGTAGGTGGGCTTTGGATCAGGCAAATTCAGCTTTTTGAAGATAGAAAACGGTATCAGATTGATGCTTGCTCCCAAATCACAAAGGCACTTGTCAAAAGACAACTTGCCAATGGTGCAAGGAATGGTGAAGCTACCTGGATCTTTAAGCTTTGGAGGTAATTTTTATTGCAGCACATCACTGCACTCTTTCGTTAGAGCAACGGTATCAAGGTCATCCAGTTTCACCTTCCTTAAAAGAATACTCTTCATGAATTTTGCATAACTAGGCATTTGCTCCAGAGCCTCAGCGAAAGGTATGTTGATGTGAAGTTTCTTGAACACCTCCAGAAACTTACCAAATTGCTTATCCAGCTTTTGTTTTTGCAATCTCTTAGGAAAAGGTGGTGGAGGATAGAGTTGTTTCTCCCCTATATTACCCTTAGGCAGAGTGTGTTCAACAGTAGTCTTCCTTGGTTCCGCCTCTTTTTCCTTTTGCTTCTCTTCTTCATCTACAACTTCAGCTCTTTCATCTTTTACTTTTTCTGCATCAGCAACTTTTCCAGACCTTAAGGTAATAGCTTTGACTTGCTCTTTAGCTTCCTTCATGCCTGGCACTTTAGTATCACTAGGAAGTGTGCCAGGTTGATGATTGAGCACGTCATTGGCTATTTGACCGATTTGATTTTCCAAGGTCTTGATAGAAATAACCTGACTTTTACACAACAGCTTTAGCTCCTCGAAATCAGCACTAGAAGATGGAGCAGCACCTCCTTGTTGAGGATATGATTTCCTTTGAGCATATTGTTGAGGTTGCATGAATCCAGGTGGATTAAACTGTATACTTACACCTTGCTGATATGATTGCTAAACATGATTCTGAATATTGCTCCAGCTGAAATTGGGATGATTTCTGTTATTAGGATGATAAGTAGTTGACACGGGCTGCTGCGGTCGTTGATAATTGTTCACATACTGAACAGATTCATTAATGAGAGAACACGGATCCATAGCATGAGAGCCTGCACAAAGCTCACAGATCATAGCTATCTGATTGACTTCATAGTTGGCTAAAGAATCGACCTTCATAGACAGCGCTTGGAGCTGCGCTGCAATAGCTGTGGCTGCATCAACTTCCAAAATACCTGCTACCTTCTCAGGCATCATCTTTTGAGTTGGGTTTTGATGCTCGTTTGCAACCATAGTTTCAGTAAGATTATAGGCTTCAGTATAGCTTTTAGCCCACAAGGCGCCTCCAGTTGCTGCATCGAGCATGGGCCGAGATTGGGCCCCCAAACCATTGTAGAACCCAGTGATCACCATCCAGTCAGGCATACCATGATGTAGACACTTTCTCAACATCTCTTTATAGCGCTCCCAAGCTTTGCACATAGATTCTGTTGGTTGCTGCGCAAACTGAGTAAAAGAACTCCTCATAGCTGCAATCTTGGCCATTAGATAAAACTTCTTCATAAACTTTTGCGCAAGATCTTGCCAAGTAGTGATGGACCCAGCTGGTTCAGAATGTAACCAGTCCTTAGCTTTATCCCTCAGAGAGAATGGGAAAAGCCTCAGCTTGATAGCCTCATCAGTAACACAATTATATTTGAAAGTACTACAGATCTCGACAAAATTCCTGATATGCATGTTGGGGTCTTCAGTCGCAGCACCTCCGAAAGAAACAAAATTCTGCACCATCTGAATAGTGCCCGGCTTGATTTCAAAAGTATTAGCCTGAATAGCCGGATGAAGGATGCTTAACTGCATGTCATCAATTTTAGGCCGAGAAAAGTCCATAGGAGCTGGATCTGCTGCTGGAACTATACGATCACCTATGATTATCGGTTCTTTTTGCTCACTCTCTTTATCTAAATCTTCAAAATCTATCTTCTTCGGAATATCAAAAACTGAGTCTGTCTCCTCAGCCGTATCTAAAGTTCTCTTGCGAGTGCGAGAATGTGTTTGCATAAACGCTCGCTAGAGTACCTAAAACACAACCGGAAATAATAAGTAACAAGTCTTAATCAATGAGTCCTAATGACCACTGATGACAAGTACATAAACTAAACAAATTAACACCGAGTCCCCGGCAGCGGTTCCAAAAACTTGTTAGGGCGAAAACACGCGCTAATAATTCACGCAAGTATACGCGTTCGCAAGTAATATAGAATGATTTCTAGTTCGTTCCCATAGAGATTCAGACTAATTATACTTAATTAACACTCACTCACCAATGTATGATTACTTCTCAATGTCAAGACAATAACACTTAAGGTTGATTAACTACTTATTAACTACAATTAACTACGAGAATAAAACACTTAATTTATTACTTGAATTAACAATATTAAACACCCATGAGATCATAACTTGATTACTACTTCATTCAATAGTTATTGTTATTACCCTTAGCATGTAACGGTGATGATATTAATCGAACAACACGAAACTGATAAAAGCCAACTTTCGTGGTACTAGTACCATTCTACCAAACATCCAAAATTAAGATAGAAGTTGCATAGGCATTATTATGTTGAGACCTATATGTCTACAGAATTTGACAATATAACGATTTAAGCGTAAGTTATTCATTACGATTACACAGGGCAAGTAAAACGGTTAGAGTTACCCACTAATCATGCATAAAATACATGAACCTATGCTAGCATGGCAAGTTCTAAATCTCAAGATTCACTGTCGCTTAACAAGAGATTAACAGGCTATCTTATATGTTCGTGACGCACATAAGATGAATAAGTACAACTTATACTAGATATTATACAATCATCACACACCAAGGTATTAAACAATTAACTAACGAAATCCATAGTAAATCTGCTACGACCCCACGATCATGATTAGCCCATGATAGAACTCATCGTCACCATGGGTTCATATGAAAACATGATAATAACACGACAATATAAACTAACTAACTATTTATTAAAACCAGAGTACGTCACAAGAGTAAATAGGTTCAAAGTAAAGAAAACTAGCATCCACTGTTATAACGAATAAAAGAATCAAAAATTAATGTATGCTTCCTCTTCTTCGTTGCGGTGTGCTAAAACGGTCTTCTTTTCTTCTCTCCTTGCTCCTTGCTTGATGAATACTTCATGTTGTGAAACGTCTCTAAAGATTACTTATATAGAAGTCCACAAGAATCAGCCGTCTCAGAAGTCCAGTAGAACATGACTTAATAAAAATCAGAATTCTTCACACATTCCCCCGAGATTGATCCTAAGTACTTCCCTAGGATTATTATGATGAAATCTCCCTGAATACGCAAGTTACACACTGAAATGCAAAAACACTTGAAAGTGCATCAAATATAAAAAATACTTGATTCCAAAACATCAATTCAAGCCATTATAAGACGTTCTAAGTGGTATAAAATGCCACTTATCAGGAGCAAGAAAAGGAAGCTTATTTGTTGTAGACTTGGACTCAGCAAATGAGGATGGAATTTGTTGCTTCTACACCAAGGCATCTGTAGGGCAAAGCAAATTATGGCATAAGAAGTTGTCTCATTTGAATTTCAAAGCAATCAATACTCTAGTTAAAACGGAATTGGTGAGAGACATGCCTAATCTGGAATTTGCTCAAGATGAAGTTTGTGATGCTTGTCAAAAAGGAAAAATGAAAAGATCAAGTCACAAGAGTAAAACTGTGAATTCTATAAGTGCACCTTTGCAACTTATTCACATGGACTTATTTGGACCAGTAAATGTCCAGTCAATTTCAAGAAAAAGATATGCACTTGTGATGGTGGATAACTACTCAAGGTACACATGTGTATAATTTATGTACTCTAAAGATGAGACTCCACACATCATAATTGAGCACATCAAGAAGATTGAAAAACAGGCTAAAGATCAAAATTGTGTGAAAAGATTGAGGAGTGACAATGGAACAGAATTCAGGAACGCAACCCTAACTGAATTCTGCAAAGACAAAGGCATTGTTCAAGAATTCTCAGCAGCTAGGAAACCTCAACAAAATGGTGTAGTTCAGAGAAAGAACAGAACATTGGTGGAGGCTGCTAGAACAATGCTGCAAGATGCAAAGTTGCCAACTAGTTTTTGAGAAGAAGCTGTGAACACTACATGCTATACTCAAAACAGATATCTCATTAATAAAAAATTCTTGGCAAATCACCCTACTCAATCTTATCCAAGAGAAAGCCTACTGTGAAGCATCTTCATGTGTTTGGAAGCAAATGTTATGTGTTAAAGGACAACTCTGAATATATGGGAAAAGTTGACTCTAAAGTTTTTGAGGCAATTTTTTTGGGATATTCATTGGAGAGAACTGCATATAAAGTCAATGTGATTGAATAGAAGAAAATTATGGAAAGCACATATGTTATTTTTGATGATGACAAGTACCCAGGCTTGGAATGCCTTGATGAAAATGAAGCTGAAACCCTAAAGTTTGAAAACCTTAACATTGACAGTGATTCTGATGATGAAGCTGAAGTCAATGAAAATCACAGAACAAATAAAGAGCCAACTGAACAAATGAATCATGAGAGTGGAAGCTCATCTCATGGACCTAAATTTGATAGCACAAACTCAGGGGGAGAAAGAGAAGAAAATTCTGGAAGTCATGACAGTAATGAAGAAGATGCAGAAAACACAAGTCAACAAACTCACACAAGGAAGTGGGATAGAAGTCACACTAGAGAAGCAATTATTGGTAATCCAACTGCTTGAGTGAGAACTCACTAAAAATGAATGCCTTCATGCATATTTTCTATCACAAGTTGAGCCAAAAAAAACTGAGGAAGCCCTTCTTGATCCTGATTGGATATCTGCTATGCAAGAAGAGTTAAATCAGTTTGAGAGAAACAAAGTTTGGAAATTGGTTCCTACACCAAACAATAGAAGTATCATTGGAACAAAGTGGGTGTTTAGGAACAAGATGGATGAAAATGGAACTGTTACCAGTAATAAAGCAAGGTTGGTTGCAAAAGGCTACTCACAGGAGGAAGGAATTGATTATGATGAAACTTTTGCTCCAGTTGCAAGACTTAAAGCAATAAGGATTTTCCTGGCATTTGCTGCATATTCAAATTTCAAAGTATATCAAATGGATGTGAAAAGTGCATTCTTTAATAGTGAGTTGGAAGAAGAGGTTTATGTGCAACATCCACCTGACTTTGAAGATCCAGAATTTCCAAATTTTGTATACAAGCTTCTCAAGGCTCTATATGGACTTAAACAAGCACCTAGAACTTGGTATGACACACTGTCGGAATTTTTGATTAAGCATGGATTCACTAGAGTTACAATCGACAAAACTCTCTTCTACAAGAAGCATGGTGATGATATGATCCTAGTACAGATTATGTGGATGATATGATCTTTGGTTCTACTAATGAAAAATGGTGCCAAAGATTCTCTAAGCTTATGCAGAGTGAATATGAAATGAGTATGATTGGGGAATTAAGTTACTTTCTTGGACTTCAAGTCAGTCAAAGAAGTGATGGAATCTTCATCAGCCAAGCTAAGTATGTCAAGGATTTATTGAAAAAGTTTGGTATGATTGACTGTTCACCATCTACACCTATGTCTACAGCAACAAAGTTGGATGAAAATAAAAAGGGCAAGAGTGTAGACATTTCAAGCTATAGAGGAATGATTGGATCATTGCTTTACTTAACTGCAAATAGACCAGACATCATGTTTACAACATGTCTGTGTGCAAGATTTCAAGCCAATCCAAAAGAATCAAATTTGATGGTTGTGAAGAGGATTTTCAGATACTTGAAAGGGACTCCAAACTTGGGATTATGGTATCCTAAGGGAACTGGTTTTAAAGCTGTTGGATATACATATGCAGATTTTGCTGGATGTAGGGTTGACACAAAGAGTACTAGTGGAAGCTATTAGTTTCTTGGACAAAGACTTGTATCCTGGTATAGCAAGAAACAACAATCTGTGTCAATTTTCACAATTGAGGCTGAATACATAGCTGCTGGAAGTTTTTGTGCTCAAGTGCTTTGGATTAGAAATCAGCTAATGAACTATGGCCTAGTGTTACACAAAATTCCAATTATGTGTGACAATACTAGTGCTATATCTATTGTGGCTAATCTAGTTAATCACTCTAAAACAAAGCACATTGTTGTAAGGTACCATTTTACTCATTTTTGTTCCAACAGAAAAATAATTAGCTGACATTTTTACTAAACCTTTGGATGAAGCAACTTTCACCAGACTTGTGGGTGAAATTGGTATGTTAAATTCTTCATCCTAAGGCAAGAACTCAGCTAATGTGTTGCAACAGATTAATTTTTAGTAAATTAAAATTAATTTGATTTAATTATAAATTAACTGGAATATGAATTATAAATATTTCAGAAATCTCTGCATATTTAATTTTTAAATTTTTTAAAATTCAGCTTGGAATTTCTCAAATTCTACGTAAACTGTCTGGATGTTGATTTACATTTTCAATATGTAAGATTAGCAAGGAAGAATCAAAGTAATCAAAAGTATATAGAGAACTGAGTTCTCGATAAGTCTAATTGACTTATTGACAAGTCATTTTAAGACTTCTCGAGTGAGTTCTCGATAAGTCAATTTCCTGACTTCTCGAGTGACTTCTCGATAAGCTTTATTATGACTTATCGATAAGTCATTGTAGAGTTCTCTAGAAGTGTTAACTCACATAGTTCTGTACAAGTATAATTTTAGACCTATAAATAACTCAGAACTGAAATAATTTAATCCAAAAATTATTTTGATAAAATACTTTTGACAAAATTAATCTGATATTATTTTGATTTATTCAAATGAAAATTGGAAATAATTCAGTCCATTTTGGACAAACTGGGTATTTATTTGACATCTCGATAAGCTTATTATTAGTTCTCTACAAGAATAAAACAAAATGAATTATCGATATGTACTTCACTTTTCAAAATGATTTCTCGATAGACAAATTCCAAACTTCTATTTTTGAGTTCTCGACAAGTCATTTACTTTGACTATCAATACTCAGACATCTCGATACACATATACTTACGCCTTGGAGAACTCTAAGTGGCCTAGATTTTTCAATTCTAAACCGATTTATCTCTTATTTCAAGCTTTTTCTCACTAATTTTTTTTACCCATTCACTCTTACTCAACAACAATGGCACTCAATTTTGTTAGAGTTGTAATCCCAGAGAAAGGAACCAACTATCTTGCTTTCACTGATGCTAATCAAGCCCATGACAGTTTCAAGGGGTTTGTGAAATTTTTTTCTAAATCTTATCTTGCAGGTGCTTTAACTACTAACCCAGTCCTATACTTGGATGTTCTGCATGAATTCTGGGTAACAGCTGTGGTGAGAACTGTAATAAATGACAACTTTGTGTCCTTGGTAATAACATGCACAATTGGAGGCCAACAGATAGAGTTCAATGAGCAAGATGTGAATGCAACTTTGGGTCTTCCAACTACAAATCTAGTGGAGGTACCAACACAGGATGAGCTAGCTGAGTTCATGGATTTCATTAACTATGGTGGAAGAATCAACCTGGAAAGTTTGAACAGAACAAACCTAAGGAAGGAATGGTCCTTTATGTTTTATTATATAGTGAGGACCTTCACATGCAGGAAGACAGGATATAACAACATCTCAAGTGTGATGTAGAAGCTGGTGTACTCAATAGCCCACAACAAACACTTGAATGTTGGTCTATTGATCCTGGAAGAACTTTCCACCAGGCAATTTTATTTTCTAGATTTATTATGTCTACTTAAAATCATTAAGTATCAAACATACATTTGTTGAATGGTATAGACAGCACTAAGATAGGCAATTGTAAGCAAGTGTCCAAAATTATATTTGGTTCACTTACTACAAAGAACAAGGTAACTGTGAGTCTGAAAATCACTCCATTCATGATGGAGAGGTTTAAGACTTACCCTTTGTTAGGTAATGAATTACACACAGAGGGGGGTGAATGTGTTTTTGTATTTGTATGCTTTTCTTGAACTGTTTGTGGTTGAACAAAGTGAATCAAATGTTGTAGTGAAATGTATTCATATAGAAATTAAACATGTAATAATAAAGAACACAGATCTTTCAAAACTCACTAGATTTTATATTTAAATTAAGAATGTTTTGCTACAAAATTTCTAGGCTCTTTGTTGATAAAGAGCTTAGCTTCTTTTTTGAGATAATACAAGAGTTCCTGATCTTAAATTGTTTTCACTAACAAAGGACCAGTGTTAACTTTATAATTTAGTTAACTGTTGGTTTACACAGTTTATAATAAGACATGCAATTAGCTTTAGTAAACTGTCACTTGTTTCCATTTAAGTAAAAGTATATCTTCCATTTCTGGCTTAGCATATCTTTGCATACGGTGTTAACTTTGATCTTCCTTTGTCAGTTAATTTTCACCCTTGATCTTGCACACTCTTCAAGCTGCTTTTTGTAGACTTGTCAATCCAGCTGGTTGGATTGTTTGTTGATTGTAAATCTTGGATATTGAACTAGTCTGCAAATCGTACTTTGAGATTTTACCTCGAGATCTCCATTTTGGTCTATAGAGAACTTGACATCTCGATAAGTATATTGGCTTATCGAGATCTCTAATAATCCATTGTAACTTTGACTTGTAGAGGTCTCCGAGTTCTCTATAAGAGAATTTGGCTTGTCGAGATCTCTAGTCTTCATATCTACACTTTGACTTATCGATATCTCAGAGTTCTCTAGTGGCTTATTGACTTATCGATAACTCGGAGTTCTATAGTCAAATTTGACTTGTCGATAACTCAGAGTTCTCTAGTGAATTTTGGCTTATCGATGTCTCTGAGTTCTCAAGTGAAATTTGACTTATCGATAACACAGAGTTCTCTAATGAATGTTGACATGTCGATAACTCTGAGTTCTCTGGTGAAGAAATGACTTTTCGATATCTTCAATCTTCATGTCTTCAATTTGGCTTGTCGATATCTCTGAGTTCTCTAATAGCTTTCCTGACTTCTCGATAAGTCATTTGGAGTTCTCGAATGACTTCTGTATAACACTAAATCTATGACTTGTAGAGATCTTTGACTTAGAATATTTTTTATCCAAACAGATTTATTCAACTCTAAGATTCTTCACAATTCTTCTGAGGCATGATCTTCTTGATCTTCTTCCAGATATAATCCTTAGGATTGATACTGTTTAAATAAAAAGACTCAAGTATGCTCTTTTACATTTTTACAGACTTTAAATGTTACAAGTATAAATGCAAACTCAGATTACAATACAACTTACTTAAGGTTGTCAATTTGACTTAGTCTTGTTAAAGTACAGGCATGTCTTGCATAACAATCTCCCCCAATTTGTGAGAAGATTGTTTAACACAAATTCATGCCTGTTAACAAGACTGACCCCACGTTAAAGTGGAAAATGAAATTAATACATAAAACTTGACAGAATTACAACTTTTATACATTAGAATATTTACAGAGTTTGAATGGTTACAAGTATCAGGTAAAGACAATTTTCGATTATGCTTCTTCTCTAAGGAGATCTTTTAAGTGATCAAGAATTTCAAGTTCTTCTATTATAGGTGTCCCACTTAGAGCTTCTACAAGTTTTTATCTTGCTACCTTTGGATAATCACTGTCTAGTAAATCAATCCTAAATCTTGAGAATCCACCAGGCTTGATGTTTAGAAATTTCCCATCCTTAGAGATTCTACTCATCCCTTTGGCCTTGAGCTCTTCTGATCTTCTTATGAACATCTCAATTTTCTCAAAATACTTTCTCATTCTTTCTTCAGATTCAGCCTCATTTATTTTTCTTCTTTCTTCCTTTTCAATCAACCACTCATCCAAAACTGATCTCCATGCTCTTGTAGCAGTATCCTTGTCTTTTAGCAAGCTTATCACTCTCTTGATTTCTGTAGAAGAGAGAGAATCCATCAAAGTACAGCCAAGGAAAGTGAAGGACCCATATTCATAATAAATTCTGACTTCCTTTAAGGATACAACCCAGACTCTAACTATTTCTTTAGCTAATTTTTGAAAGTAATCTTCATCTGAGATGCACCAATTCAAGGGTAGGAAGTCATTTTGCTTGAGATAATTCGAGAGAGCCCTTTCAGTAATTTCTACTTTTTCTGTAGGCTTGACTTTCGTAGGCTTCCTTCCAACATATTTGAGATTGACTTTTGGTGAAGGCTTGGCTAAAGGTAAGGTTGTGATTTTCTTGAAAGTTGTTTGGCTTGTGGTGATTGGAATTTTTAGGAAAGAGTTAGTTGTTTTTTGTATAGAAATTTTGGCTTAGAGGTTAAAAGTGGTTTATTGATTGAGGTTGTTGATATAGAAGTTTTGGCTAGAGGTTGAGCTAGAGCTGTTTGGATTTTTAGGATTTGCGGTGAGTCTGAGCCATCATGTCTTCTCTTGCTTCTTCTCTCACTTTCCTTCTTCTTCTCTTCATTTTTCTTCTCATCCTCCTTCTTCTTCTCTCCACCCTTGCTTCCAGATGGCTTAGTGGACTGACTTGGATTTTATCCAGAAGGATTTTGATCATCTTTCTTCTGCTCATCATCATCCAAATCATCCTTGTTGATTTGAGTTTTGGGCAAGTTGGCTTCAGCATCACTTAGGTATCTCCCCAACAGCTTTATCATCTCTACATCATCATAATTCTTATTTTTCTTTGATTTTAAGTCAGTTTCCAGAATCATGATAAGCTTCTTGTTGACCATAACACATTGTTTAGGGATTTGAAAATGTTTGAAGTGTTTGGTGTTTGGACAGATGTATGTTATTCCTTTGCTTGACTGAGATATGCTTCAGGAGAAGCGGCCGCTTGTGCATTCTTCTATTCAGTTAGCAGCAAGGTGTCTTCATGAGTCACCACTCTGACTTTGTTTATTAGAATGTCCAACTCAGATGCCCTCCTTGAGATAAGATAATTGAGGGACACCTGCATACATCTGTCTATCCCAGAGTCATTTGTATTGACCACAACCCTCTTTTGTAAAAAATTGTCTTGATTCACCATGATCACCCTTAAGAAGTTTATTGTCTTGTCATGGGCCTTCTTGTATGTGAAGTGATTATTATTGAGAGAATCTTTTAGGGTCTTGAGCAATTCATTAAATTCTCTTCTCAGATTAGGTCCTTCAGCAGCCCTAATAAGTCTCTCCATGTCAAGATCTACCTCTTGATTTGAGTTCTTTTCAGCACTCTGGACTTGTTGAGTAGATGATCTGGATCTTGCTAGCCTAGCCTCTATCTCCCCCTTAGTCTTGTTGGCAGGCATGAGTAGGGGAGTAGAAATTTCAGGCCTTATCTGTACTGGAAGTGATGGTAGAGGGATGTTGAGCTTTCCCATAATGGCTCCCAAAGCAACATAGTTTTGCATTTGGAGGTGCTTGTGAGAGTCCACCAGGGTCTTGATGTCTGACTATTGGCTTTTGACTAGAGAGGTCAAAGCCTGAACCTGAGTGTTAAGAGAAGCATTAGAGTTTTCCAAAGAAGCTACTTGAGTCTTGAGTGCTTGAATGTCTGGAGAAGAAGAGCTTGTAGCAGAGATAGCAGTAGATTGGCCAAAAGTAGCTTGCACAAATTTATGAATTTCATCCATGACCAAAGGTGAATGAGTGTATCTTGTAGTGTGCATTTGATCCAACTTCAACCTTGTGTCATTGTTTTTACCGATATGATCTTGAACAACCTTGTGCAAGGCTACAAATGATTCCTTGAGTTGATTTACACTCTTATCAATCTCACTGAGATCATACCTAGACATTTATTCTGAGAAGATCTTAAATTGGTTTTTGATCTCAATTTGTGAAGGGATGATTTAATCCATCTTTTCTGTGACCATCTTCATCACTTTGTCTTGATGTCCATTTAATATTATTTGTAGAGCTTTTCCAAAGTTGTGGAAATCCTTGATTTGAGACTTGTAGACCTCATTGATAGCATCATATACCTCTTGTGGAGTGAGGGTTCTGGCATTGCTTCCCAAGATTGTAATGTACTCCTCCCTGAATTTTGCTAACACAACATATATCTCAATTGTGAATTCCTTGTCCAACCAAGCATCACAGTTAGTGTAACGACCGAGGAATTACGCTGGTATTATATTATAATAATGATAAATTATGTGTATTATGATCTGATTAAATGTGTAAGTTGTTAAACCCTAACTGCTATGTGTTATGTGTTGGCTGTTTTGATCCAAACGTGTTTTGGATATTTATTGAACGTTTTATCGTCAGTTATATATATTATATCAAAGCCTGTACAGCTCAAAACTATGTTTTAAAAGCCCGTATTTTAAACAAAATCATTGGCCCTATTTTGCCAAAAATGCCCTATACCATATCACTATTCTGAACCCCTAGACGTTTTACCAGTTGACCTTTTTCGCGAAAAAATGACTTTTTCGGACCCCTTCAGGTACCAAAAACCCCACAAAAATTATATTTTTATTTTTATATGATCATGAAATTATCATATATCATTTTTCTTTGTATTTTTGTAATTTTCACAATTTTTGGGAATTTTTAGTATTTATTTAGTATTTATTGGATATTTAAAAATTTAATATTAATACCCAAAAATTATAAAAATTGGGGCCAAATATTTTTATTAGGAGTATAATTAGACCCTTAATTTTACTTAGGGGTATTATTTTTATAAATATAAATACCTGAATTATTATTAATTAAATCAGTTAATTATACAGAAAAATCAGAAAAATAAAAAGAAAAAGAAAAAGGGAATTAGGGTTTGTGAAGAACAGAGCAGGAGGATCAAAGGCGATTTTGATCGTGATTCCGGAGTCCAAATCGAGCGTGTGAGTATTCGTTTTGAAGCTTATGATCTCTAGTTTTCAATTATGTAATTGTTTTTCGTGTTTGATTGATTGAATAGAAATTTATATTTTCGGGTTTAATTCTTGAATTCGGATTTTGATTTTTGTTGATTGTTTGATGATTCTGTTAGCATAGTCGTGTAGATCGTCGTTTTTCCTGTCGATTGGTACCGGGTTTGTGTTTTTTGATGTACGTTTCGAGCTCGCCGGAGTTTAGCCGCCGCCGCCGCGTTTCTTCGTTTTCCGGCTGCTGTGTCGATGAACGAGGAAGGAGGATTAGAAGGGAACGACGTGTGATTGCTGTGGAATAAGAACGGGGAAGAACGCGCCTGGAATCGAACGTTTTGGCCATGTCTTTCGTCTCGCCGAAATCAGTCCGCCGGCGTCGGATTCTGGAATTACAGCCGGTGTTCTTCCCGACCCGTTTGGGTTGGGGACGACCCGGTTGCAACCCGGTTACGACCCGGGATTGATCCTTGCAACCCTAAATCCTGTTTTTTTTTACTGAATAAATTAATTATTTATTTATATTTTAGTAATTAAAAATCAGTTTTAATAATTTTAAAAATTAATTAAAAATTAGTTTTATATTCTGAAAAATAGTATTTATAATTTCTGAATTATTTTATTAAATTATAAATTCGAATTTATTTATTTAATTAATTAATTAACTATTTATCTAATTATTTATTAATTATCTAATTAATTAATAATTGGATAATTAATTAATAATTAGGTAATTAATTAGTAAATAAGGATTAGAAATAATTAAGTGAGGTAATTAATAATCTAATAATTAGTTAATAGTGCGAATAATGATTCGATAATTAGAATTATTATTCGAGCGTTAGTTATTCGAATAATATTGTGATAATTATTCGTATCGTATAATAGTTATCGGTAATTATCTGTTTAGCGAATCGTATGAGTTTCAATAATAATAGAATAGTTCGGTAATTAGGCGTGAATCGCGAGTAGCTCGTGATTATACGAGTGATTAATCGTTAAGTTGGTCTATAATTCAAGTAATTCGTATTTATTTGATAAATAGCGTATCGGTTAATTAAATTGATTGATTATTTGTAAATAATCGATCTGATCGAATAAGTAATAATAATTTATAATAAATAATAATAATTCCTAATAATTAGGGATTAATTATTTTAAAATAAAATAATTATTAATTAATTATTTAAAAATATGATTAAGGATTGTTTAATTATAATTAATTATTTATAATTAATTATTAATTAATTAAATCTTGTTTAATTCATAATAATTCAACCGTTAGTCCGATTTGAGTGAAACGAAGACCCCTAGACTCAGAAAAATGAGACGAATCCAATAAAAATAGTTGTAAGTTATAATTTCTTCCGAAAGAGAGTAGTTTGGCGATAATTGATAGTTCGTAGGTCCTAGTAGGGGTATAATTGAGCCGAATAAATCCCGAAAAATTATAGTAAAATCAGATAAGACTAGTAATGCAGGTATAAGTCTAGAATTGATTCTAAAAATAATTATAAATCTAGAAATTGATTATGTGCTTTATGTGCTACGTGCTTTACGTGATTATGTGAACCTATGTGCTATATAAATGTATGTATATATATGCGAGTCAGATAGAAACGCATGGGTAGACTGATAAGGTTGCGTGATATCAATTCAAGATACACGTATATAGTAAGTTATCTAAACACCTATTTTTCCATGATTTGTTCAGTGTTAGCAAGACAGAGCAAGCTAGGGTCAGAAGGCAGTGAGTTAAACCAGGTTAAGTACGCGCAAGGCAAGTTTTTCCCCTATTCTAAATTCAGAATAGTGATTTATATTTCTTTTCTCGTATCAGTTCTCTTTGATAATCATTGTTCATATACACTGTTATCCAATTATTATTGATTGTTTCCAATTTCATTTCAATTCTTGATTTACCCAATTTTATTGAATTCCATGTTCATATTTCAATTCCTTTACCCTTGTTACATATACTCTGGTATATCCTGGTGCTGGGATATATCAATAGCATTCCGATTGTTCCGGATGCTAAGCCTTAGACTGGATGGTTACTATACGGGCTGGGTTTTACCCAGACCATTAATTAATAGGCCATAGTTGCCTAAGTACTCCTTATGTTGGTTGGGTCTATGCAGTTGGGTATAGATCCGCACTATATTCTGACTGATCAGCAGATTATAGTGCATATGTTGGTTCTTGTTTCCAGTCTTGTTCATTTGGCACTCGCCATCATTGGCAAATTACTATTCGATACAGATTCAGATGGTTGTTACAACCAACAGCTTATTGTTTCTCTCATTTCTCTTTCTCTATACCATATACATATTTTTGCAGGCTTGTTGAGCAATTTAAGCTCATCCCTTTTTATTGTTACTCCTATTGTTTTACAGTTAAGGTAGAGAATGAATCCCATCAGGACCCGCATAGTCAAGAAGCGAGTCAGGCAGCGGGACCCTCTTATACCAAGAGTGTTCCTTCCTATTCCCGAAGAGAGCTTTGAATTGCCAGATCAGGTGTAGCAGGATAAGTAGTAATGTTGGGTTGAATAAAAGTCTTGTGTAGTTTGAATAAAAGTTGTGTAGTGAAACTGTAGATAGAATAAAGTTTTGTATCAAAGATAGTTCTTGAGACAGGTTTTATTTAGTTGGGTTTGTAATAAAGTGTAGTGCGTGATTCTTGTTTTCAAACTCAGACCTTAAAAGATCCTGAGTAGTGATAGTTCGGGGTAACTATTATATTTATATTCCGCTTGTGCAGGTATAGTTGGTAATTGTTGTAAATAATGCCCCAAATCTATACCCCGAATTTGGAGGGTGTTATAGTTGGCATCAGAGCTTAGGTTTGACCTTTGAAAACAAGAACGTTAGGGTTAAGATAAGATAGGAAAATGAGATAGGATGAGAGTAAGAGTGTTAGGATTGTTTGTCTATGTGATTAGAAGTATGAGTTGTAGGATTGTGATTTGATTGTTTTTGTGTTATTATTTTTATGTATATTAGATGGCTTCTTTATCATCGTCTACGGAGAAGACCGAGACAGATCCAGTGGATGCACCGGTAGTAGCCCCAGTGTCAGAGCAGATCTTACCTCCATTGCCACCTGAGCCAGCACCAGAGATACCACTTCCCCCAGAGTGGGAGGATTTAGAGCCTCAAATTCCGATGCCACCAGTCGAGATTCCAGAGATGCCACAGATGGAGCCAGAGGCAGAGCCGCCAGTGTATGCGCCTATGGAGCAGCCTGTCTTATTTCCTGCCCCATTAGCCATTTATGCACCTGTTCCGGGAGTTTATCAGTTTCCTCAGCCGGAGTTTATGGATGAGATCGTGGTAGATGGACCATTACCTTCTCGAGGTTCCAGCACTGATCTTCGTGAGCATCATACAGTGACTTACCAGCGCTTTCAGGCAGAGAGGGAGGAGAGGATTAGATGGCAGAACCAGTGTAGAGAGATCCTTGGATTGTATGAGACGCAGGCAGATGGTCCTGTCAGAGCATTACGACCAGATTATATACTGAGAGAGAGGTTACATCAGATTCATCGGATTAGTTCTCAGCAGCTTACTGATTTGAGACAGCAGGATCTTAGTGCGGAGACAGCATATCGCAGAGCATTAGGACTTACCGAGGCAGTGCTAGAGGCATTGCAGGAGCAGTTGAGCCACGTGCCACCAGGATTTTGAGACTAGCAGATCGATGAGTGTTGTATTATGTATATTTTATAGATAGAGGCAGTATAGTATTGTATGACTAGTTTGTATGAGTGTAGTTACTGACTTTGACCGATAGTAGTAGTAGCAGTATGACTGTTATATCATAGGTTTTTGTATCAAGCACTGACACCTGTAGCTGGTGTTCTACCTATATATATATATACGAGATGATCTTTTGCACGTTTTCTTTATTTTATTTCCAGTTATTTAAGCATTTATATTTATTTCAGTACCATTGCATATTTACAAATGTTGTTTTATTTACGATCATGTTGTATCCTTATGTTTTAAAAAAAAATTAAAAAATTAAAAAAAAAACACATCATACTGTTTTATCTATTCAGTTATTTAATAAGCTATTTTATTTTCTCAAATTGACTGTTTTAATACATGTTTAATATACTGTTATTAAAGAAGACTCATTGTTTATTTACCAGAAAGATGGCACCTAAAAGAAAAGCACAACCCGACTCATCGAATGGAAACACCGAGGGCCAAAACAATAATAAACAGATGGATCAGATGTTTAATCTCATGCAACAGCAGATGTTGATGATGCAACAACAAATACAACAGCAACAACAGCAGTTCCAGCAACAGATGTTACAGCAAGCCGCTCATCCAGGACATCAAATACCACCAGCAGCACCTACGACTACTTTCAAGCAATTTCAGTCGGTGAAGCCACCGGAATTTATGGGTTCCACGGATCCTACAAAAGCGAGAGCTTGGCTGAAAGAGATGGAAAAGGCTTTTTCGTTGGTAAAGGTTGAGGAAGAGCAGAAGACGGATTTCGCTAGCTATTTCCTAAAAGGCGAAGCTAATTACTGGTGGGAATCAATGAAAGCTTTGGAAGAAGAAGGTGTGGTGACCTGGAATAGATTCACTGATCTTTTCTTGGAGAAATATTTTCCTCGTTTTATGAAGAACCAGATGGAGATCAAGTTCCTGGAGCTGAAACAAGACAACTTATCGGTTGCGGATTACGAGACCAAGTTTACTGAATTGGCAAGGTTTGTTCCAGAGCAGGTGGATACGGACGAGAAGCGGGCCAAGAGATTTCAGCAAGGACTGAAACCATGGATTCGTAGCAGAGTAGCTGTGTTTGAATTGACAACTTATATGGCTGTTGTTCAGAAGGCTATGATTATTGAAGGAGAAAGCGAAGCAGCTCAGAAAGAGAAAGGACCAGGGAATTTTCAGAATCGTTTCAACAAAAGGCCGGGATTTCAAGCTCGAGGAAAAGTAAACTTTAGGAGGCCAGAACAAAACAACCAGAGGATGGGTAATCGACTACCTGCCCCAACTCAGCAAAGGCTTATTCGACCGCATGTACCTGATTGCAGAACGCGTGGTAGAAAGCATACGGGAATTTACAACAAGCCAAATGTCACGTGTTTCAAGTGCAAGCAAAGGGGACACTATTCTGGAGAATGTCCGATGGGAAAAGCAGAAGTTACTTGTTTTCAATGTGGGAGAAAAGGACATATCGCCAGAGACTGCAGAGGAATTGCAATGGCTGCTAGTATTCCAAGAGTTTTAGCATTACCTCCACCTCCACTACCACAGCAAAATCAGCCCAGAGCAAGGACTTTCAACATGTCAATGAAGGAAGCAGTACAGAGTCTGAATGTGGTTGCAGGTACACTCCCTGTAAATTCCGTAAATGCTTTGGTATTGATTGATTCAGGAACTACTAGATCTTTTATTTCTGAAGCTTTTATCTCTAAGATAGATTGTGAGGTTCAGTGGTTGGATGAAGTGATAGTCATAAAATTAGCGAATAATGATCAGGTTACAGTAGATCGAGTATGCCCGAGTTGTGATATTGAGATAGGGAGATGTCATTTTTCAGTTGATTTGATACCTTTTAGGTTAGGGGAGTTTGATGTTATTTTAGGAATGGATTGGATATCTAGTAATAATGCTCAAATTGACTGTGCGAATAAGAGAGTGAAATTGCAAACTGAAGAAAATGAAACGGTAATATTTAAAGGTGAGAAGCAAAAGCAGAAATTCCTATCAATAATGCAGACGAGAAGATTGCTACGTCAAGGATGTCAAGCTTATTTAGCCTATGTACGGGATGCTGATAAGGGAAATTTGAAGATTAAAGATATTCCTGTAGTTTGTGAATTTCTTGATGTTTTTCCAGACGAATTACCAGGACTTCCACCAGATCGAGAAATCGAGTTCACTATTGACTTGACGCTAGGGACCGAACCAATTTCGAAAGCTCCATATCGAATGGCACCTGTTGAAATGAGGGAATTAGCAAAGCAGTTGCAAGAACTTCTTGACAAAGGAATTATAAGGCCAAGTGTATCCCCATGGGGTGCGCCAGTATTGTTCGTGAAAAAGAAGGATGGTAGTATGCGACTGTGTATTGATTATCGTGAGCTGAACAAGTTAACTATCAAGAATAAATATCCTTTACCTCGCATCAATGATTTATTTGATCAACTAAAAGGAGCAGCATGGTTTTCGAAAATCGACTTACGATCAGGCTATCATCAGTTAAAGATCAAGGCCGAAGATATTCCAAAGACAGCGTTTAGAACGAGGTACGGACACTATGAATTTCTTGTGATGGCTTTTGGATTGACGAATGCACCTGCAGCGTTTATGGATTTGATGAATCGAATATTCAAGAAGTATTTGGATAAGTTTATCATTGTATTTATTGATGACATCTTGATCTACTCAAAGACGGAAGAAGAGCATGCAGCGTATTTAAGAACGACATTGGAGATATTACGAAAGGAGCAGCTTTATGCAAAATTTTCAAAATGTGAATTTTGGTTGAAAGAAGTGCAGTTTCTAGGGCATATCATCAGTAGAGAAGGCATTCAAGTTGATCCAGCAAAGATTGAAGCTGTGTTGAATTGGGAAAGACCAAAAACGCCGACAGAGGTTCGAAGTTTCTTAGGATTGGCAGGATATTATCGAAGATTTGTCAAAGATTTTGCGAAGATAGCGACACCGCTGACCAAGTTAACTCGACAAAGTGAAAAGTTTGAATGGAATAGTAAGTGTGAAGAAAGTTTTCAAGAATTGAAGAATCGGTTGGTGACTGCACCAGTATTAGTACTGCCAGACGAGCAAGGAAATTTTGTTATTTACAGTGACGCTTCATATCGCGGTTTAGGATGTGTGTTGATGCAACATGGTAACGTCGTTGCATATGCGTCGAGACAACTTAAACCTCATGAGCAGAAATATCCTACGCATGATCTGGAATTGGCAGCAATTGTATTTGCATTGAAGCTTTGGAGACACTATCTGTATGGTGAAAAATGCGAAATCTACACGGATCATAAAAGTCTGAAGTATATCTTCACGCAAAAGGAACTAAACATGCGACAACGTCGATGGCTGGAATTAATTAAAGATTATGATGTTACAATCAGTTATCATCTAGGAAAAGCAAATGTTGTAGCAGATGCACTAAGCAGAAAAGAAAGATTGAATCGGTTAACTTCATATGAAGAATTGGTTAAAGAATTTGACAAATTGGAAATTGAGATTCGTATTCCTCATGAATCTGCAGGAACTATTTACGCTATGACTTTTCAACCAGGGTTGCTAGAAAAGATCCGCCATTGTCAAGATAAAGTGATGAGTCAAGACGACAACTTAACAGGAGAAGAGATTACAACTCAGAAAGATAATGAAGGAATTTTACATTTTGCGTCAAGAATCTGGATCCCTAACGTGGCAGAATTAAAAGAAGAAATTATGCGAGATGTGCACAATTCGAAGTATTCCATTCATCCAGGAAGCACGAAAATGTATCGCGATTTGAAGGAAAACTTTTGGTGGCCGAATATGAAGAAGGAGATAGCAGAATGGGTGAGTAAATGCTACACATGCCAGCGAGTTAAAGCAGAGCATCAACGTCCGAGTGGGTTATTGCAACCATTAGACATTCCAGAATGGAAATGGGAACATTTAGCGATGGATTTCGTAGTGGGACTTCCAAGGACGAAAGCCAATCACGATGCAATTTGGGTTATTATTGATCGATTGACGAAATCAGCACATTTTCTTCCAATTAATGAGAGATTTTCATTGGACAAGCTAGTGCACTTATATCTTAAAGAAATTGTGATGCGTCATGGAGTACCAGTATCAATTGTATCGGATCGAGATCCTCGTTTCAATTCAAGATTTTGGAGACAATTCCAAGAATGTCTAGGAACGAAGTTGAATATGAG
Organism: Apium graveolens; assembly: GCF_009905375.1. Lineage (NCBI taxonomy): Eukaryota > Viridiplantae > Streptophyta > Magnoliopsida > Apiales > Apiaceae > Apium > Apium graveolens. The sequence continues at coordinate 47,848,340 of NC_133652.1, forward strand.
TACAGCCTATCATCCGCAAACTGACGGTCAAAGTGAAAGGACAATTCAAATGATTGAAGACATGCTACGAGTTTGTGCGATCGATTTTGAAGGTAGTTGGGATGAACAATTACCCCTAGTGGAATTTTCTTATAATAACAGCTATCACGCCAGTATTAGAATGCCACCGTATGAAGCATTATATAGAAGGAAATGCAGATCACCAGTGCATTGGGATGAAGTTGGAGAACGCAAGATTTTGGGTCCAGAATTAATTCAGAAGACAAAAGAAAAGATTAAACTTATTCGAAAATGAATCGAGGCAGCACAAAACAGACAAAGCAGATATGCAGACCAAGCAAGGAAGGATATGGACTATCAGGAAGGAGAACACGTATTGCTCAAAATATCGCCATTGAAAGGATTGACCAGATTTGGCAATAAAGGGAAATTGAAGCCACGATACGTTGGACCATTTGAGATTTTGAAGAAAATTGGGAAGGTTGCGTACGAGTTAGCTCTACCACCCCATATGCAGCACATTCACAACGTATTTCATGTATCTATGCTTAAGAAGTATAATCCTGATACAAGGCATGTAATAGAATATGAACCAGTAGAATTTCAGGCAGATTTGTCGTATGTAGAACAGCCAATAAGAATTCTAGATAGGCAAGAGAGGGTATTAAGAAATAAGTCTGTGTCATTAGTGAGAGTTTTATGGAGAAACCCAGTGGTTGAAGAATCAACCTGGGAGCTTGAGAGTGAAATGTTAGAAAGGTATCCTCAGTTATTTGCATAATGTGATTCTGAGGACAGAATCTTGTTAAAGGGGGGAGAATGTAACGACCGAGGAATTACGCTGGTATTATATTATAATAATGATAAATTATGTGTATTATGATGTGATTAAATGTGTAAGTTGTTAAACCCTAACTGTTATGTGTTATGTGTTGGTTGTTTTGATCCAAACGTGTTTTGGATATTTATTGAACGTTTTATCGTCAGTTATATATATTATATCAAAACCTGTACAGCTCAAAACTATGTTTTAAAAGCCCGTATTTCAAACAAAATCATTGGCCCTATTTTTCCAAAAATGAGCTATACCATATCGCTATTCTGAACCCCTAGACGTTTTACCAATTGACCTTTTTCGCGAAAAAACAACTTTTTCGGACCCCTTCATGTACCAAAAACCCCACAAAAATTATATTTTTATTTTTATATGATCATGAAATTATCATATATCATTTTTCTTTGTATTTTTGTAATTTTCACAATTTTTGGGAATTTTTAGTATTTATTTAGTATTTATTGGATATTTAAAAATTTAATATTAATACCCAAAAATTATAAAAATTGGGGCCAAATATTTTTATTAAGAGTGTAATTAGACCCTTAATTTTACTTATGGGTATTATTTTCATAAATATAAATACCTGAATTATTATTAATTAAATCAGTTAATTATACAGAAAAATCAGAAAAATAAAAAGAAAAAGGGAATTAGGGTTAGGGTTTGTGAAGAACAGAGCAGGAGGATCAAAGGCGATTTTGATCGTGATTCCGGAGTCCAAATCGAGCGTGTGAGTATTCGTTTTGAAGCTTATGATCTCTAGTTTTCAATTATGTAATTGTTTTTCGTGTTTGATTGATTGAATAGAAATTTATATTTTCGAGTTTAATTCTTGAATTCGGGTTTTGATTTCTGTTGATTGTTTGATGATTATGTTAGCATAGTCGTGTAGATCGTCGTTTTTCCTGTTGATTGGTACCGGGTTTGTGTTTGTTGATGTCCGTTTCGAGCTCGCCGGAGTTTAGCCGCCGCCGCCGCGTTTCTTCGTTTTCCGGCTGCTGTGTCGATGAACGAGGAAGGAGGATTAGAAGGGAACGACGTGTGATTGCTGTGGAACAAGAACGGGGAAGAACGCGCCTGGAATCGAAAGTTTTGGCCATGTCTTTTGTCTCGCCGGAATCAGTCCGCCGGCGTCGGATTCTGGAATTACAGCCGGTGTTCTTCCCGACCCGTTTGGGTTGGGGACGACCCGGTTGCAACCCGGTTACGACCCGGGATTGATCCTTGCAACCCTAAATCCTGTTATGTTTTTGTTTTTCTGAATAAATTAATTATTTATTTATATTTTAGTAATTAAAAATCAGTTTTAATAATTCTAAAAATTAATTAAAAATTAGTTTTATATTCTGAAAAATAGTATTTATAATTTCTGAATTATTTTATTAAATTATAAATTCGAATTTATTTATTTAATTAATTATTTAACTATTTATCTAATTATTTATTAATTATCTAATTAATTAATAATAGGATAATTAATTAATAATTAGGTAATTAATTAGTAAATAAGGATTAGAAATAATTAAGTGAGGTAATTAATAATCTAATAATTAGTTAATAGTGCGAATAATGATTCGATAATTAGAATTATTATTCGAGCATTAGTTATTCGAATAATATTGTTATAATTATTCGTATCGTATAATAGTTATCGGTAATTATCTGTTTAGCGAATCGTATGAGTTTCAATAATAATAGAATAGTTCGGTAATTAGGCGAGAATCGCGAGTAGCTCGTGGTTATACGAGTGATTAATCGTTAAGTTGGTCTATAATTCGAGTAATTCGTAGTTATTTGATAAATAGTGTATCGGTTAATTAAATCGATTGATTATTTGTAAATAATCGATCTGATCGAATAAGTAATAATAATTTATAATAAATAATAATAATTCCTAATAATTAGGGATTAATTATTTTAAAATACAATAATTATTAATTAATTATTTAAAAATATGATTAAGGATTGTTTAATTATAATTAATTATTTATAATTAATTATTAATTAATTAAATCTTGTTTAATTCATAATAATTCAATCGTTAGTCCGATTTGAGTGAAACGAAGACCCCTAGACTCAGAAAAATGAGACGAATCCAATAAAAATAGTTGTAAGTTATAATTTCTTCCGAAAGAGAGTAGTTTGGTGATAATTGATAGTTCGTAGGTCCTAGTAGGGGTATAATTGAGCCGAATAAATCCCGAAAAATTATAATAAAATCAGATAAGACTAGTAATGCAGGTATAAGTCTAGAATTGATTCTAAAAATAATTATAAATCTAGAAATTGATTATGTGCTTTATGTGCTACGTGCTTTACGTGATTATGTGAACCTATGTGCTATATAAATGTATGTATATATATGCGAGTCAGATAGAAACGCATGGGTAGACTGATAAGGTTGCGTGATATCAATTCAAGATACACGTATATAGTAAGTTATCTAAACACCTATCTTTCCATGATTTGTTCAGTGTTAGCAAGGCAGAGCAAGCTAGGGTCAGAAGGCAGTGAGTTAAACCAGGTTAAGTACGCGCAAGGCAAGTTTTTCCCCTATTCTAAATTCAGAATAGTGATTTATATTTCTTTTCTATCGTATCAGTTCTCTTTGATAATCATTGTTCATATACACTGTTATCCAATTATTATTGCTTGTTTCCAATTTCATTTCAATTCTTGATTTACCCAATTTTATTGAATTCCCTGTTCATATTTCAATTCCTTTACCCTTGTTACATATACTCTGGTATATCCTGGTGTTGGGATATATCAATAGCATTCCGATTGTTCCGGATGCTAAGCCTTGGACTGGATGGTTACTATACGGGCTGGGTTTTACCCAGACCATTAATTAATAGGCCATAGTTGCCTGAGTACTCCTTATGTTGGTTGGGTCTATGCAGTTGGGTATAGATCCGCACTATATTCTGACTGATCAGCAGATTATAGTGTATATGTTGGTTCTTGTTTCCAGTCTTGTTCATTTGGCACTCGCCATCATTGGCAAATTACTATTCGATACAGATACAGATGGTTGTTACAACCAACATCTTATTGTTTCTCTCATTTCTCTTTCTCTATACCATATACATATTTTTGCAGGCTTGTTGAGCAATTTTGGCTCATCCCTTTTTATTGTTACTCCTATTGTTTTACAGTTAAGGTAGAGAATGAATCCCATCAGGACCCGCATAGTCAAGAAGCGAGTCAGGCAGCGGGACCCTCTTATACCAAGAGTGTTCCTTCCTATTCCCGAAGAGAGCTTTGAATTGCCAGATCAGGTGTAGCAGGATAAGTAGTAATGTTGGGTTGAATAAAAGTCTTGTGTAGTTTGAATAAAAGTTGTGTAGTGAAACTGTAGATAGAATAAAGTTTTGTATCAAAGATAGTTCTTGAGACAGGTTTTATTTAGTTGGGTTTGTAATAAAGTGTAGTGCGTGATTCTTGTTTTCAAACTCAGACCTTAAAAGATCCTGAGTAGTGATAGTTCGGGGTAACTATTATATTTATATTCCGCTTGTGCAGGTATAGTTAGTAATTGCTGTAAATAATGCCCCAAATCTATACCCCGGATTTGGAGGGTGTTATAGTTAGCATCCTGACCAACTTCATCAACAATCTTTGCTTGATTTTCCACATCAGCCTGGTAGGAGAGCATGATAGCTTGGTAGTCTTGATTGGACATGTTGGATATGAGTAGTTGTGAGATTTGAGCCAGGCCTCCAAGTTGATCAACTCTAAGATCTTCAATTGTATATGGTTGATTTTCAATGTCTTGGAGCCATTGGGAGATGAGGTGTGATTGAGAAGTAGAGGGTTGTGAATCAGAACCACCTGTGACTGAAGTCACAATTTTACTCACAAATTGCTCTGTGGTTTTGATAAGTGGTTATTCTTCACATAAAGTGGGAACCTCCAATTGAATTGGAGGGGATTTGAATGGGTCACTGTCATGTGCACCAGTCTCAAACCCTTGTGCTTCTTGCAAAGCACTGTCACTTGAATGTGATAAACGTGCCTCCCCCATAGCAGGATCATTGGCAATTGTACTCCTAGTATCAACTGCCTAAACAATTTCAGCTAGGGTTTTGAGGGGAGTTATTCCTACATTGGGAACCTTCAATTGAATTGGAGATGATTTAGATAGCTCCCCCTGAGGAGTACTACCCTCAAACCTTACATTATGTGAAGACTGATTTACACATGAAGGTGCATTTAGTATCTCTATGGGGTCTTCAGTAAAAACTGATGAATCCCTCATGGTTTTGATGGTGTCATCAAGGTCTACCCCAGCTAGTAGCCTCTCACCATCTAATTGAAGTGTCTGGGTGGTGAGCAAGGTTTCTTGAACCAAGTCACTTGAATTAGCTTGCACTTGAGAATTGGATTTAAGTGCTGTTGGTAGAGAAGAAATTTGAGATATGAGAAATTGTTGCTCAGATGTGAGTGTTGGCAGCTCCCCTGAATGGATGAGGGAGCTTCAAAAGATGTGTCCTCACTGTGTGTGCCATCCTTATTCCTCCTACCATACACTTGAATTGCTTCAGGTGTAGGATGTGCAGACTCTGTACAAGGTGCATTGGGGTGAATGCGCTTTTCAATAGACACACCCTGTTGAGAGGATGTATCTAGAATCTGTTTAGTCCCTATTTTTACAACTGCATCCTGTTGGGAGGATACAGAGGTGGCTTGAGTGGTCAACTCAGATTTCTTACTCTTCTTTGATCTCTTGACCAAGGGTGACTCAGTTTCTGTTTGATCCTTACCACTCTCAGTTATAACTGCTAAGGTTACCTCCTTTCTCTTCCTTTTACTCACCTCATTCTTTTGAGAAGATGAGGTGGTTGGTTTCCTAGCTACTGATGGTTTTGAAGAAATGGTTTCAGCTTGGGAAGATCCCTGATGGGTGTTCCTGTGAGTGTACTTTCATAGGTTCAATTGTACATTTGACCTCATGTCAGGCATTGGGTGAGGGTAAGTCCTAAAGCTCTCCAACATGAATGGAGTGATTTTCAGACTTATATTTACCTTAATCTTTGTAGTAAGTGAACCAAATATTATTTTGGACACTTTCTTACAATTGCCTATTTTTGTCCTATCTATACCATTTAATAAATGTATATCTGCTACTTTATGATTTAAAGTGGACATAATAAATCTAGGAAAGAAAATTTCCTTACCTCTAGCTGACAGGGGCATTGTTAGCCTGGTTGCAAGTTCTTCCACGATCAATAGACCAATATTCAAGTGTCTGTTGTGGGCTATTGAGTATACCAGCTTCTACACCATACTTGAAATGTTGCCATACCCTGTTTTCCTGCATGTGAAGGCCCTCACCACAAAATCAGAGGCAAATGACCACTCATTCCTTATATTGGTCATATTCAAGCTTGACAAGTTGATTCTTCCACCATAATTGATGAAGTCCAGAAACTCAGTCAGCTCATCGGGAGTTGACACCTCCACTAGATTTGCAGTTGGCAGTCCCAAAGCCCTATTCACATCTTGCTCATTAAACTCAATTTGTTGGCCTCCAACTGAGCAAGTTACCACCAGAGACACAGAGTTGTCATTCATAACAGTCATTACCACAGCTGTTGTCCAAAACTCATGCAGCACATCTAGGTACAACACTGGGTTAACAGTTAAAGCTCCTGCAAGGTAAGATTCAGACAGAAATTTTACAAACCCCTTGAAACTATCAGGGGCTTGGTTAGCATCAGTAAAAGCCAGGTAGTTATTTCCTTTCTCTGGAATAAAGGCTCTTGCAATATTGAGTGCCATTGTTGATTGATGAGAGTGAATGGGTAAGAAATTTTTTTGAGAAAGGAGTGAAAACGAGAGAGAAATCGGTTTTTGCTTGAAAGGCTAGGTCACTTGAGATCTCGAAAATTGTAAGTATGTATATGTATCGAGATGTCTGGGTATTTATAGTAAAAGCAAATGACTTATCGAGAACTCAAAAATAGACATTTGGAATTAGTCTATCGAGAAGTCATTTTAATAAATGAAGAACATATCGAGACATCATTTAAATTACTCTTATAGAGAACTAAAAATTGACTATTGAGATGTTAAATAAATACCTAGTTTGTCCAAAAATGAACTGAATTAATTCCAACTTTTATTTGAATAAATTCAAAATAAAATTAGAATAAATTTGCCAAAAGTATTTTACCAAAATAATTTATTAAGTTAAATTATTTTAGTTCTGAGTTATTGAGAAGTCTAAAAATTATACTTGTAGAGAACTCTGTGAATTAACACTACTAGAGAACTCTACAAGGACTTAACGATAAGTCATAATAAAGCTTATCGAGAAGTCACTCGAGAAGTCAGTGAATTGACTTGTCGAGAACTCACTCGAGAATTCTTAAAATGAATTGTCAATAAGTTAGTTAGACTTATCGAGAACTCAGTTCTCTATATACTTTTAAACATCTTAATTATGCCTTGTGTTAATTTTACTTATTAAGGATGTAAATTAACAACTGAGCAGTTTACTTAGAATTTGAAAAATTCCAAGCTGAAATTTTTGTTTTGAAAAATAAATATGCAGAGATTTATGAAATATTTATAATTCATATTTCAGGTAATTTCCAATTAAATCAAATTAATTTTGATTTACTAGAAATTAATCTGCTGCAACACATTAGCTGAGTTCTTGCCTTAGGATGAAGAATTAAGCATTCCAATTTCACCTACAAGTCTGGTGAAAGTTGCTTCATCCAAAGGTTTAGTTTAAATGTCAGCTAATTATTTTTCTGTTGGAACAAAAATGAGCTCAATGGTACCATTTGTAGCATGTTCTCTAATAAAATGGTACCTTACATCAATGTGCTTTGTTCTAGAATGATTAACTGGATTAGCCACTATAGATATAGCACTAGTATTGTCACACATGATAGGAATTTTGTGTAATACTAAGTCATAATCCATTAGTTGATTTCTAATCCAAAGCACTTGAGCACAACAACCTCCTGCAGCTATGTATTCAGCCTCTACTATAGAAGTTGATACATATTGTTGTTTCTTGCTATACCAGGATACAAGTCTTTGACCAAGAAATTGACAGCTTTCACTAGTACTCTTTCTGTCAACCCTGCATCCAACAAACTTTGCATCTGTGTAGCCAACAGCTTCAAAACCAGTTCCCTTAGGATACCACAATCCCAAGTTTGGAGTCCCCTTCAAATATCTGAAAATCCTCTTTACAGCCATCAAATGTGATTCTTTTGGATTGGCTTGAAATCTTGCACAAAGACATGTTGCAAACATGATGTCTGGTCTACTTGCAGTTAAGTAAAGCAATGATCCAATCATTCCTCTATAGCTTGATATATCTATACTCTTGCCTTTTCTATCTTCATCCAACTTTGTTGTTGTAGACATAGGTGTAGAAGCAGGTGAACAATCAACCATACCAAACTTTTTCAATAAGTCTTTGACATACTTATTTTAGCTGATGAAGGTTCCATCACTTCTTTGGCTGACTTGTAGTCCAAAAAAGTAACTAAATTTCCCCATCATACTCATTTCATATTCACTCTATATAAGCTTAGAAAATCTTTGACAAATCTTTTCATTTATAGAACCAAAGATGATATCATCCACATAGATCTGAACTAGGATCATATTATCACCATGTTTCTTGTAGAAGAGAATCTTGTTTATAGTACCTCTTGTAAAACAATATTTCAGTAGGAATTCTGACAATGTATCATACCAAGCTCTAGGTGCTTGCTTTAGTCCATATAGAGCCTTTAGTAATTTGAACACAAAATTTGGAAATTATGGATCTTCAAAGCCAGGTGGTTGTTGCACATAAACTTCTTCTTCTAACTCACCATTTAGGAAGACACTATTGACATCCATTTGATATACTTTAAAAGTTGAATGTGCAGCAAATGCTAGAAAAATCCTTATTTCTCCAAGTCTTGCAACTGGAGCAAAAGTTTCATCATAATCAGTTCCTTCTTCTTGTGAGTAGCCTTTTACAATCAACCTTGCCTTGTTTCAGGCAACTATACCATTTTCATCCATTTTGTTCCTGAACACCTATTTTATTCCAATAATGCTTCTATTTTTTGGTGCAAGAACTAACTCCCAAACTTTGTTCCTTTCAAACTGATTAAGCTCCTCTTGTATTGCAGATATCCAATCAGGATCCATTAGAGCTTCTTCAGTTTTCTTGGGTTTCATTTGAGACAGAAAGCATGCATGTAGGCACTCATTAGTAGTTGCACTTCTAGTCCTCACACCAGCAATAGGATCACTAATAATTGCTTCTCTAGAGTGACTTCCATCCCATTTCCTTGTATGAGTTTGTTGTCTTGTGCCTTCATCATTTTCTTCATTATTGGTATGACTGCTAGATCCTTCTTCTCTTTCTCCCCCTGAGTTTGTGCTATCAAATTCAGATGTTTGGGATGAGCTTCCATTCCCATGATTTTCATGTTCAGTATACTCTTCATTTATCATCTGTTGTGCATCAACTTCCTCTTCTCCATCATAATCACTATCAATGTTGAGGTTTTCAAGTGCAAGGGTTCAACTTCATTTTCATCAAGGCATTCTGAGGATGGACACTTGTCATCATCAAAAGTCACATTTGTGCTTTCCATAATCTTCTTTTGATCAAATACATAGACCTTATAGGCAGTTCTCTCCAATAAAAATCTTAGAAAAATTGCTTTAAAAAATTTTGGGTCAAATTTTCCCACATATTCAGAGTTGTCTTTCAAAATGTAACTCTTGCTTCCAAACAAATAAAGATGTTTTACAGTAGGCTTTCTCTTAGACATGATTGAATATGGTGATTTTCCATGTGCCTTGTTAATGAAATATATGTTCGGAGTGTAACATGTAGTGTTAACAGCCTCTTCCCAGAAACTTATTGGCAACTTGGCATATTGCACCATTGTTCTAGCAGCTTCAACTAATGTTCTGTTCTTCCTTTCAACTACTCCATTTTATTAAGGTGTTCTAGCTGCTAAAAATTCTTGAACAATGCTTTTGGTTTTGCAGAATTCATTCAATGTTGCATTTTTGAATTATGTTCCATTGTCAATTCTCAATCTTTTTACACAATTGTGATCTTCATCCTGTTTTTCTATCTTCTTGATGTGCTCAATTATGATGTGTGGAGTCTCATCCTTAGAGTGCATTAACTCTACAAAAGTGTATCTTGAGAAATCATCCACTATCACAAGTGCATATTTATTTCTTGAAATAGATAAGACATTTACTGGTCCAAACAAGTCCATGTGAATAAGTTGCAATGGTGCAGTTATAGAATTCACAGTTTTTGACTTGTGACTTGATCTTTTCATTTTTCCTTTCTAACAAGCTTCACACACTTCAACTTGAGCAAACTTCAGTTTAGGCATGTCTCTTACTAACTCCTTTTTGACCAAGGTGTTAATTGCCTTAAAATTCAAGTGAGACAACTTCTTATGCCATAGCTTGATTTTTTCTTCTGATGCCTTGGTGTAGAAGCAACAAATTCCATCCTTATTTGTTGAGTCCAAGTCTGCAACAAACAAGCTTCCTTTCCTTGCTCCTTTCAGAGCAACTTCACCAGTTTTCTTGCTGATAAAAGTGCATTCTTCTTTGTTGAATAATACTTCAAAACCTTTGTCTGCAAATTGTCTAACACTGAGAAGATTCACTTCAAGACCAGCTACCAGTGCTACATCATCAATGACAACATTTTCAGAAATAATCTTGCCATATCCCATTGTGAATCCTTTGATGTTGTCTCCAAAGGTCACCAAAGGGCCAGCCTTCTCCTCAAACAGTGATAGCAGGGCCTTATCACCGTCATATGTCTGGAACACCCACTGTCAATGATCTATATGACCTTCTTCACTTTGCCCTGCACACAATGAGTTTTAAGTGTGTTTAGCAACCCAAGCAGTGTTTGGTACTTTCTTCTTGTTAACTGATTTAGCAGAAGTAGAATGAGTTGTTTCAGATAAAATAGAATTCAATGATTGTTGTGCATTTTCCCTATCTATTGTAGACCCAATTTTTGTTTCTTTGAGGTCTACTCTTAGTTTGTGACAACTTTTTATCACTTTCAAGTTGCAAGGGATACAGTCTAACTTGTCACATAATGAGTAGGGATCATTTGCATCTGCTTCACTGTATTTGCAGGCTCCTTCAGCTGGCTTGCTAACAACCTTTTTACACAGGTGAGTTAGGTGATTCACAGAGCCACATTTTTCACACTTCTTTCTTAGAGCATCTGCAAAATAATCAAAATTATTGCTTTTGTTTATCCCAATTTTCCCATTTCTATTTTTCTTCTTCTTTCTTGCATCTTTACACCTTGCTCCCGAGTTTAAAAAAGGGAAGAAAGTAAGTGGAAATGAAGTAAAGTACCATAATTTACATCTGTGTTGGTGCTCCCGAGTTTTTTTTTTTGGAATGGAAGCAAGTGGAAGGTAAAGAAAATTTGACATCTTTCATCCCAAAACTTTCACCCCAAAATTGGGATAAAAGTGAAAGCAAGGCAGCTGAACAGTTTAACAAATAATAATATTCCAACAATAACCTTTATCTGATTAATACCAAACGACTGTACTCACACCTACCTTTATAAACCTCCTTTTTATTTTCCTGTCTATCTCCTCTGGTCTTCAAGTTACAACCATCTTCCAGCAACCATTTTCTTCATTCTCTTTAACAGGTAATCATATTTAGCAATACATATTATATATAATTTCTTATTGTATGTGGTTTTTTTTTTAGATTAATTTTTTCAAAAAAATTTACATGTTTGTGATGATATTAATATTAAAGTGTACGAGTGACATATATGTATAGTTCAATCTTTGTGCATAAGTGGATTTTATTATTTTTTATAAATAATAAAAATTTGTTTGTCACCTGTTAATAGTTTTGAAAAATTACTTGTAAATTTTTTTGTTGATTATCTTTTAACATGGTTGTTTTGCTCATTTTGCTCATTTTCGAATGAAGATGGATAAGTTTATAATTGAAAGAACAAGTGCAATATGTCGTTTGGTCCGAGAGAGACAATTAGCGGTTGTTCATTTTATATGTCTTGTGCTATCACTTCTATTGCGTCGTAGACTTCAACAAGTGAATTGTATTGCTTTGCCCAGTAGAGAATTGATATTAAACAGGAAACAAGTGCGAGATGAACTGTTAAATGACCTTTCTGTAAGTGGAAAATGTCGTGAAATTATTCGTATGAGTAAAGAAGCATTCTACAAGTTGTGTGATATTTTAGTACAAAGTGGTGGTCTTCGACCAACACAACGGATGTCAGTAGAAGAACAAGTGGCTAGATTTCTTCATATAGTAGGAAATGATACAAGGAATCGCTTTATTTCATGGATATATCGACGCTCTTCCTCTAGCACAACTAGGAGTTTTCAAAGAGTTTTGAGAGCGATTATTAGGTTAGAAGAACATTACTTTCAACAACCTACTGGACAAATAAATCCAAAAGAAATTAGACAGAAGAAAAGATTTCATCCATATTTTAAGGTAAACTGAAATCCAACAAAGTATTATATATTTCATCCGACATCGACATGATTATCAATAATTAATATATATTAATAATTTTATTCAGGATTGTGTTGGGGCAATCGACGGAACACATGTGCGTGTTAAAGTTCCTAATAAAGATGTTCCTAGATATCGCGGTAGGAAAGGATATCCTACAATCAATGTTCTAGGTGTATGTACCTTTGATCTGAAATTCACATACATTTTAAGTGGATGGGAAGGTACCGCATTTGACTCGAGGATAATAAAAGATGCACTTGTCAGAGAGGACAAACTATATATTCCCCCTGGTTATATTTTGAAGATTCTAGTTACAATTTTATACCTAAAATATATGTAATAATATAGTTTTTCTTTATAGGTAAATATTATTTAGTAGATGGAGGTCTTCCACATAAAAGTGTATTAATTGCACCTTTTAGAGGGGTTCGTTACCATTTAAAAGAATATTCTTCACATCCATCAGAGAATCCAAAAGAGTTATTCAACCTCTGTCTTGTTTCATTGCGAAATGCTATAGAACGAGCCTTTGGCGTGCTAAAAAGAAGGTTCCCAATTATTAGAAGTACAGCTGAACCGTTTTATTCGTGTGAGACACAATCAAACATTTTTCTAGCATGTTGTATTTTGCACAATTATTTAATGGATGAAGATCGTGATAAAAAGATCGAAGAGGAAGTGATAGAAGAGCTTTTAAAAGCAACACCAGGTGTGGAATCTCAAGCTCCAAGAGAGTGTAATGAAGATAGTGTTCAGGCAGAAGCAATAAGAAACTCAATTGCAAATGTAATGAGGAGGGACTATATTTTAAATCCAGATGATGAAGTTAACATGTCAAATTAGATATGATTTGTTTAGTTAAATGTTTATCTAATATAATTTACTATTTCTTTGTTGAAACTCTAGTTAATTGTTGCAATAATTTATCTTCTGCTCTATTTTCTCATTTAGTTGTTGTTTGTAAAACAATTTTATGATTTGTTTTGAATTTATAAGGTGTATGTCTCTACTTTAATTTACATTACCATCTATCATGTTATATAGTCGCAGAACTAACAATGGGAAAAAAGTTTAAAGAAGGAGATGCGGTGAAAAGAGAGTTATTAGTTTGGACTCCACAAATGGATAATGCTTTTATTCAGTCAATGCTTACTCAACAATATGAAGGTAATAGAGTTGATGGAACATTCACTTCTACTGCTTACACTAACATGGTGAATGATTTGCAAGAAAAATTAAAAATCAGTTTGAGTAAAGCTCATTTGAAAAATCGCCTAAGGACGTTAAAAGAACATTTTTCTCAATGCTATGACTTGTTTCGGGGAGTTGGATTAAGTGGATTTGCTTGAAACCCGGTTACTAAAGTGTTCACAGCGGATGAAGATGTTTGGCAAGATCTGATAGCTGTAAGTTATATAGTAGAGTGGCTGGAATATTTACTTATAAGTTTTTATCATTTTTACTAAAGTTTATGTATAATTTTCTATAACCAGGCAAGACCAGATGCAGCGAAATGGAAAACTAAACAGATTTTCAACTATGATGAGTTGAGTGAATTGTTTGCAAAAGATAGAGCGACCGGTGGTAAAGCTGAAACAGCAAAGGAAAAATGTAAAAAATGGGCAGCTGGAAGTGAATTTGACCTTAACACGGTTGATCAAATTGATGACCTGCTAAATGGTAATGAGGTGACACTAGAAAATTTCGGCACCGCGGAGGATCTCCAAGTTTTATCAGGATTTGATTGTCCACTAGAACATCATTCCAACTCCTCTAAGTCAATGCCCAGAAAAAGAAAGAATGATGGTGAAGATGAAATAGAAAATTCAAAAGGTAAGAAATAAAAACTTGAAGTTGAAGGTGAATTAGAAAAGATTGTGAGTTCAATGGAACATGTTGTTGATGCAATCAAAGAAGGTAACAGTATACTTAAGAAAAGTAATCTCATTCTTGAACAATCTCGCCAGCGTGTTTATTCGGAGGAAGAAATATTCAAGCAGTTGGAAACTAACGGCCTGGAAGCAGATGAAATATATGATGCTTATCTTTTTTTAGCAAAAAATCCCAATGATGCACGTATTGTGTTTGGTTGTCCACTTCCAATGCGCAAGCATTTGTTAGAAGATATCATGAAGAGAGCTTCTTCTTGATCAGACCAGGCACACTGGTGATTTTTTGTTCTTCCTAATTAGCTGACTCTGGCTGGAAAAAATTAAAGTGATTCTTGTTAAAATCTCATTCACTTTTCTATTAAAGACTTGAATTTGGTGGTAGAATTTTTATTATGTCTTTTGTTGGATAGGTTATATCTATGAATATTTTAATTGGATTTATGTGAATTTCTTTTCAATGTTTGCATTATTGGTTAAATGATGCATATTAATATATTTTTTATTGGAGTTTTCAATGTTTGCATTATTGGTTAAATGATGCATATTAATATATTTTTTATTGGAGTTAATATGATACTGAAAGGTGAGTTCACTTGTACGTGTTTTTGGTCAAAAAATGATGTTATGTCCTAAGTTTTACTTATTTAACTTTTTTACATTCATATTTAAGTTATTATTGTATTTACTGCTATACAACTAAGTGTTAAATATATAAAAAATTAAATTCAAAATTTTTAATTTTTTTTTATTTGTGTATTAATTTATTTATTAAAACTGTTATCATATTTTCTCATTTATAACATAATTTTTCAAATTCTCATGTCATTGTAAGTTATAAATAACTAAAAATTTTAGATAGTTTTATTTTTAATTTCTTTATAATGAAATTTCAGTTTCCAAAAAGTGAGCGTGATTGTGTGAACATGTATTTGCTAATGAATAAAATAACAAGTTTTTTATTTTTTTTATTTTTGTCCTCGAAAATCTATTTAAAAAGAAATAAGATTGAGTCTTTTATTTACTCCAATACAGTTCATTTCTTTTTTGATACAGCAGGGGTAAACTTGTCATTGTAATATAATTATTTACTTTCATTCCTACTCGGGAGCAGGTGAATGAAAGTAGTTTCACTCATTTTTTATTTGCACTCCATGTAACTTGGGAGCAAGCTGATGATATATGTTTCACTCCCACTCATTTACTTCCACTTACATTTTCTTGCTTTCGTTCCTTAAAAAACTCGGGAGCAGGGTGTTAGTCTTGGCTTCTTTGATAGGTGTCTTGGAACTTTGTTTGTCCATGAGCTTTTCTTCACCTTTGGAAGATGAAATTGCTTCTGCATTTTATTCTCTTTATCTTCATCAGCAATTTCTTGCTTGATAATTAACTTTTCTTCACTGAAATTTACTTCACATGCCTTGAACATAGGTGAGACAACCTTTTTCAGCATTGCTGGAATATTTTCATTTTCTGTTGATTTTCCTTTGTCAACTATATCTTTCTTTTTATTGTTCAAGACATCATAGTCAAGACCAATAGCAATATTTGCACATGGCTTGTTTTTCTCATGGTACTGTCCAATTAACTCAGATGCATTCTTGAAGGATTTTAATTTAACTTCATTCTTTTCCAGCTTCTCCCTTAGCACTGCTTCAATTTCACTTGCACACTTGAGCTTGTTCTTCAGATATGCATGTTCTTGTCTTACAGTTTCAAGCTCCACCAACAACAATTCAGCTTCTTGTTTCTCACTTTCAAGCTTCTCATTTATCTTTGTCAGTCTGCTAACTTCTTCACTAGCAGCAACCATACTTGTATGTATGTGAAATATTTTTGTGCTCATCTTTTCTACAGTTTCCTTATATTGACTCACATTTAAATCAATGGTAGTGAGAGTTGGTACCTGTGATTTTGATGAGAATGATTCTCCTTGCTCCAAGGCCATTAAAGCATAATTTTCAACTTCCTCATCTTCATCATTATCAGAATCATCCCAACTTTTTCCCTCTGCAATATAAGCTTTGCTCTGTTATTTCTTCAGAAGAGCTTCATACTTTGCTTCTAGTTCAAGATAAGCTTTGTCCTTCTTTGCTTTCTTGGGTTTCCTGCATTCTGTAGCAAAATGGCCTAGTTCATCACAGTTGAAGCACCTTATCTTTGATCTGTCAATAGATCCAGTTTTGTAACCATTTTTGCTATCAGATGTGTACTTCCCTTTTCCTTTCCAGCTGCTGTCTTTGTTGAAAGACTGTCCTTTACCCTTGAAGAATATTGGCTTCTTTACTCTAATGTTAGAGAACTTTCTTTCCAGATATGTCATTGAATGATCAAGCTCATCAAGCTCATCAAGTTCATCCAAGGTGTAGAACTCATTTTCTTCCAGTTCCAGAATGACCTGTTCTTGTGAATCATTTGTTCTTTGCTCACTTGTTGAGACAATTGGAGTTTGAGATCTTGGTATGATTCATCATTAGAGATCTGACTTTCATTGACAATTAGAGCACTTGAACCATCTACAACATGCCCTTGTCCAGTGCTTAATGATTTTTTTGAATCATTTCTAATTCATAAGTTTTCAAGATTCCATAAAGAACTTCCAGTGTTATTCTGCTTAGATCTCTCCCTTCTCTGATTGCTGAGATTTTTTGTTGCAAGTGATCAGGGAGTGTGAGCAAAAACTTCAAGTTCGCCTCTTCAGCTTCATAGTATTTGTCATGGAGCTGCAAGTCATTTATCAGCTTATTAAACCTTTCAAACACATTAGTGATACTTTCTTTTGGCTTGGCCATGAAACCCTCATATTGTGAAATTGGTATCCTTCTTTGATTAGATCTAACTTCCTCAGTTCCCTCATAGAGTATTTCAATCTTTTCCCAGATTTGTTTGGCAGTGTCACAGTTGACAATGTTGTTATACATTACATTGTCTAGTGATTCTATCAATATAAGTTGCAAGCCACTATCAAGGGAAACTTTCTCTTTTTCAGGCTCAGTGTACTCAGAAGGGTCTTTTTGGGGCATAATGAGCTGGAATGACCATATCACCATCTGTTGATTCTTCAACTCTAACCATAGGAATTAAGGGCCCATTTTTTAGAATCTGAATATAGAGTGGATTGGTCATCCTGATAAACAGCAATATTTTCTTTTTCCAAAGAATGTAGTTAGTTTTGTCAAAGGTAGGAATCTATGTATTCATTCTTCCAAGATCTTGAATCTGTTTACTTTCAGATTTTGCTCTGATACCACTTGTTAGGTAATGAATTACACAGGGGGGGTGAATGTGTTTTTGTATTTTTATGCTTTTCTTGAACTGTTTGTGGTTAAACAAAGTAAATCAAATGTTGTAGTGAAATGTGTTCATACAGAATAATAAAGAATACAGATCTTTCAAAACTCACTTAATTTTATATTTAAATTAAGAATGTTTTGATACAAAATTTCTAGGCTCATTGTTGATAAAGAGCTTAGCTTCTTTTTTGAGAGAATACAAGAGTTCCTGATCTTAAATTGTTTTCACTAATAAAGGACCAGTATGAACTTTATAATTTAGTTAACTGCTGGTTTACACAGTGTATAATAAGACATGCAATTAGCTTTAGTAAACTGTAACTTGTCATTTCCATTTAAGGAAAAGTATATCTTTCATTTCTGGCTTAGCATATCTTTGCATACTGTGTTAACTATGATCTTCCTTTATCAGTTAATCTTCACCCTTGATCTTGCACACTCTTCAAGCTTCTTTTTGTAGACTTGTCAATCCAGGTGGTTGGATTGTTTGTTGATTGTAAATCTTGGATATTGAATTGGTCTGCAAATTGTACTTTGAGATTTTACCTCGAGATCTCCATTTTGATCTATAAAGAACTTGACATCTCGATAAGTATATTGGTTTATCGAGATCTCTAATACTCCATTGTAACTTTGACTTGTAGAGGTCTCTGATTTCTCTATTACAGAATTTGGCTTGTCGAGTTCTCTAGTCTTCATATCTTCACTTTGACTTATCGATATCTCTGAATTCTTTAGTGGCTTATTGACTTATCGATAACTCAGAGTTCTCTAGTCAAATTTGACTTGTCGATAACTCGGAGTTCTCTAGTAAATTTTGGCTTATCGATATCTCTGAGTTCTCTAGTGGAATTTGGCTTATCGATAACTCAGAGTTCTCTAATGAATGTTGACTTATCGATAACTTTGAGTTCTCTGGTAAAGAAATGACTTGTCGATATCTCCAATCTTCATGTCTTCAATTTGGCTTGTCGATATCTCTGAGTTCTCTAATAGCTTTCCTGACTTCTCGATTAGTCATTTGGAGTTCTCGAATGACTTCTCTATAACACTAAATCTGTGACTTGTAGAGATCTTTGACTTTGAATATTTTTATCCAAACAGATTTATTCAACTCCAAGCTTCTTCATAATTCTTCTGAGGCATGATCTTCTTGATCTTCTTCCAGATAGAATCCTTAGGCTTGATACTGTTTAAACAAAAAGACTTCAGTCTGCTCTTTTACATTTTTACAGACTTTAAATGTTACAAGTACAACTGCAAACTAAGATTACAATACAACTTACTTAGGGTTGTCAATTTGACTTAGTCTTGTCAAAGTACAGTGCATGTCTTGCACAACACCCTTACCATATGCCTGACATGAGATCAAATGCACAATCTTGTACAACTATGGTCCCTGAACCTGTAGAAGTACAAATACAGGAAAATTAACAGGGGCCTTCCCAAGCTGAGACCACTTCTTCAGAACCAATAGCAGCTAGAAAACCAACCACTTTATCCTCTCAAAAGGGCGAAGTGAATAAAAAGAAGAGAAAGGAGATAACCCTTACTATATTGAATGAGAGTGGTGAGAAGCAAGCACCAACTGAGTCACCCTTGGTCAGAAAGCCAAAGAAGGCTAAGCAAACTGATTTGACCACTTTAGACACCTCTGCATCCTCTCAAAAGGATGTAGTTGTAAACAAGGGACTTGAATAGACTCTAGGGGCATCCTCTCAACAGGGTGTCTCTATTGAAAAGAGCATTCTCCAAAATGCACCCTGTAAAGAGTCTGCACAACCATCACTTGAACAAATATAAGTGTATGGAAGGAGAAACAAGGATGGTACACACAAGGAGAGCAAATCTCTTGAAGCTCCCTCATCCATTCAGGGGGAGCTGCCAACACTCAGTCCTAAGCTTCAAACTCTTAAACCTAATATTTCTTCTTCCTATATTGAAACACTTGAATCAAATCATCAAGTGTTTCCCCTTTCAAGTGGCTTGGTTCAAGAAACCTTGCTCACCACTCAGGAACCACAATTAGTTGGTGAGAGGCTACATGTTGGGGTAGACCTTTATGACACAAACACAAACACAGGGGTTTCATCAGTTTTCACTGAAGACCCTCTGACAGACACAAATGCACCTTCATGTGCAAATCAGTCTTCACAGACTGTTAGGTTTGAGGGTAGTACTCCTGAGGGGGGGCTATCTAAATCCTCTCCAATTCAATTGGAGGTTCCTGTTCCGGGAATAACTCCCCTCAAAACCCTAGCAAAAATTGCATTAGCAATTGATGCTAGGAGTACAATTGCCAATGACCCTATTATGGGAGAGGCAAGTATAGCACATTTAAGTGACAGTGTGGTGCAATACACACAAGGGTTTGAGACTAGTGCACATGACAGTAACCCAGTCAATTGGAGATTCCCACCACAAGTGGAGAACAATAACTTGTCATAAACACAGAAAAATCTGTGAGTCAAATTGTGACTTCTGTCACAGGTGGTTCTGATCCTACTCAACAACCTTCCACTTCTCAAACTCATCTAGTCTCTAACTAGCTACAAGAAGCTGCAGCTCAACCTACCCTTGAAGATTTCAGGGTTGTTTAGCTAGCATGACTTGCACAGATCTCTCAACAACTCCTCACATCAGATATGTCCAATCAGGACTATCAAGCTATAATGTTGTCTTATCAAACAGATGTGGAGGACCAACAGGCCAAAATAGTAGATGAAGCTGGCAGAGATGGAAACTGTAAAGCCTGGTTGGACAAGGAGTTCAAGATTGAAATGGACACACTTTTGGCACAGTTTAGAGAAGAGTATCTTACCATTCTGGGAAGTAATGCCAGATGCCTGACTCCACAAGAAGTCTATGATGCAGTAAATGAAGTATCCAAAGCTCAAATCAAGGCCTTTCACATCTTTGGGAAGGCCCTCACTATAACATTAACTGGCCATCAAAACAAAATTATGGGAATGGTGAGAAGAAAGATGGATGAGATAATCCCCTCACAGGTGGATATCAAGAAATAATTCAAAACCTCTTCAAAACAAATGTCAAGGTATGATCTAAGTGGGGTGGATAAGAGTGTCACACAACTGAAGGAATCCTTTGTAGCCTTGCACAAGGCAGTTCAAGATCACATCACAAAGTCTAATGACACAAGGTGGAAGTTGGATCAAATGCACACTGCAAGATATGCTCCTTCTTTTTTGGTCATTGATGAAATACAGAAGCATGTGGAAGCTGCATTTGGACCATCTACTTCTACATCTATCTCCGCATCTCAACCTGCCTCTACATCAACAAATCTACATATTCAAGCTCTCCAAGGTCAAGTCTCCGCTCTGCAAACCTCTAATGATCAACTCACATCTCAAGTGCATGTTCTCACTACACTGATACAGAATCAACAGGCAGACATTCAAGCATTGGTGGATTCCCACAAGCACTTACAAATGCAAAATTGTGTTGCTTTAGGAGCCATCATGGGCAAACTCAATAGCCCATTGTCTGCACTTCCGGAGTCTGTGAGGCCTAAATTGCCAACTCCCCTGCCCATGCCTGTTTCCAAGACTAAGGGGGAGATAGAAGCTAGGATTCAACAATCTAAGGATGCTGGCAAATCAACCACAGGCTCTTCTAAAGCTCAATTCTCAAAGGATGTTTACAAGACAGACTTCAAAAAGATGCAGAAGGAACTTGTCAAGATCAGGAATTTAGTGAACTTCTGTCAGTTTTAAGGGAGTCTCTCCACAACAATTATGTCACATACAAGAAAGCCTTTACCAACAACATCAACTTCATAAGAGTGGTGATTGTCAAGATTGACCACTTTATGAAAAAGAGAATCATAGCTAATGTGAATGACTGTGGTCTGGACATATGTCTCCAGGTGTCTCTCACCAATATTCAGAAACTGAGAGTATCTGAGCTGGATGTGATAATTGACAAAGTGCATAGAGTGATTCCAGAGGACACCCAACTGCTAAAAGAACTCAAAAATGCTTAGATAGCTGCTTTTCCTGAAGCCTATCTCTATCCAACCAGGGGGATTGCCTATATCTGTCCACAAACCAGAAAATGTAGATACTTCACAGTTCCTAAGAATTGTGTAAGAAATAATTTGAGACTAATTATGACCCTTGAAACTGATCTAAAGACCAAAATTCACAAGAAGCCTGAAGATGAGTAAATGATCAGAATCTTGAGGAGATACCTTCAAAATGTAGACACTATGTTCTCTACCACGGAGTATAATTTAAAGGATGACAAGGATGATGATGATGAGTAGAAGCCAAGTGATCAACCTCATTCTGGCTCAAATCCAAGTCAATCCTCAAAAGCAACTGGTGACAAGGGCAAAAAGCAAGATGAGAAGAAGGTAGATGACAGAAAAAGAGGAGAAGAAAGAAGGAAGAAAAAGGAAGATGGATCACAACCACAACAACAACAAACCCTAAAAATCCAAATAACCAAGCTCAACCCTCTAATGCCAATAAATCAAATACCAAACCACCTCAAACCTCAAAGCCTAAATAGTGGTACAAACAGACTGCTAGCACCTTTCTGAAAATACCAATCACCTCGAGCCAAACATTTCTCAAGAAAATCACAAAGCTACCTTCTATCAAGTCATCGCTCAAAGTTCACTACAAGTCTTACAACCATACTTGTTGGTTACTTTCCAGCGAGAGATTCCTATTAATCCTTACTGTTTATGTTTGTTTTGTATGATTGGAACCATCGGAGTGGAAGCAAGAATTAGGAGGGTATTGGAAACAAGTACTCCCTTTTACCTTTGCACTAAGTTCAAATATAGTAGTAATCCATGCAACTCTTTGTAGAAGTGATTGGTTTGAGCTGCTTTGAAGGTGGATGACTGATGAGAGAGAGATTATGTGTGGGCAATTATTTATTAAGGACCAAAATTATGAACTTTATGCAGGCAGCACCCAACAGGTAAAATTGTATGCAGTAAACATCTTCAATCAAACTAATACAAATAAAATAACCCTGCGCCAAATATTACAATTAAGAGGCAGATGCGAACTAATGAAAACATTTAAAGAATCACAGTATCTGAAAATATTATTAATCAGTCTTTGCAGAGGTCAGAGTACTAATTTATACATATGTTCCTAGATAAGAGATGAAAAACATTGTTCAACTCGGGTCAAATTTTAACTTACGAACAAAATCCACACAAATTTGTGAATAAATTTAATCTGTGTAATTATGTACTTTTTCAGCGTGATGTCTCCCATACTTGATATACTCAAAATTTACCTAAGAGGAGTTCTTTATTTATTAATGAACCACAATCTTCTGTAACAAGCAGGGACATTCTTCAGGTTTTCTCTCTTCTAACACATGGCTGTTCTCGTCCTGTGTCATAAAAAACAGAGAAATATTACATTCAAAAGGGGTTAAATATCAAAATAGTTGAAGGCGTTTAATCATCAAACTTAACGGTATCATTTAGATCACTAAAATAATAATAAATATCAAACAAATACCTCAAAATATGTGTTTGAGAACTAAAATTTATTTTTTGAGTTATAAACAGTTTTTAAAATTCTATTACAACCAAATGAAAAGTTATGAATTTATAGTGTTTAGATAATTTTGTGAGATTTTTAAAAATTTATCTACTAATTATTTTTGTTTAAATAAAGAAAACGACTACAAAATTAAAAATAAATAGTAGATAAATTTTTAAAAATCTTAATATATTATATAAAATACTAGAATTCATATATTTTCATTTGGTTGTAATAGGATTCAAGAAAAATATATAGAACTCCGTAAAATAATTTTTAATTTTCGAACACATATTTTGATGTATCTGTTTGATATTTATTATGACTTTAATGATTCAAATGATATCCCGTTAAGTTTGTTGATTAAACTGATATATGGCTTTTAGTTGAGCGAACATTTGATATTTAACCCTATTCAAAAGCTTAAAGAATAGCATCAGCTTCAGATAGTTGCATTATCATTCCAAGCATCCAGAGGCAGTGTGCAGTAAAAAAAGATATCAATTAATTCTACAACCAGACAACAAAGCATCAACAACAATAAGATGAGACCTTTAACGTTAAAAATTGAACTATTTTTTTTTCATTTGTTAACAAACCAGACTGTAACACAAACGGATGGAAAAATAAATGTACAGCGAAAGGAGACTATAGAACAAGACAAAGGAGGACCATATCAGCGTAAAACAGCTGAAAAACACAAACTGCACAGCACGGAAGAATTCAACTATGTAGGGATGAGTTTGATCAATACCTTATCATTCTTCTTGGTAGGGCTGACAACTTCTCAACCTTTCCAATCAGATGCAGGACTGTTGACACCCCCTAGCAGAAAGTCTTCAATATCTTTAAAACCCTGTTACATATTGAATCTCTTAATAACAAAAGGAATAACACTCTTAATAGCTTTACCTATTTCATTTTCCAATCTTTACCCACACCCTCCATTCTATTCAAGTTGACCTTCATCTAGGGTAGGTGGATAGATCAGGGTTTATCTTTCCCATTTTACGCATGATCAACTACTACTAAATAGATACTGAAAACATCTCACAGTACCACATCTCCAGCAAACCAGACAAGAAATCTATAAATTACCAAAGTTCCCCATTTGTGTTTACAATGATATATAGAAGAGAAATTGCATGTGATGCGGAACAAAGAATTAAAATATTAATTTCTATTTATTTTATGTTATTAATTAACAATAGATTTGATTGTGATTTATTAGGTATTGGATAAATAATTTATTAAGAATATTTTAAATTAGTAGAATAAGAAAATGATTTGTTTCCTTTTTAAGAAGTTTCTTACTAAGAAGGTTTTTACTTAGTGACTAAGTTCAGGGATTTACTCATATGTGGCTATATAACTTAAAGTAATCTTTTATTATTAACAGGCTTGAATCGTTATAGAATTGAGTTTGTTTCCCTCTTGTTTTGGGTTGCAATCCTAACAAACTTCTCTTTTCCGGTTAAGAAATCCTAGGGGTAGTGTTTCTTCTTACAGTAGGATCACCTTAGGCATGTGGATTTTCTGCGGTTAATCCACGATTTACCTATTATTTTACTTGTTTTTAATACCTATAGATTGCAAGATGAGATGAGAACTACTTAGTCTTCATTGTCATCGTACAAAAATCTGGGTAAAAAGAAGAACCTTGATAGGTGGTACATCTGAAGAAGTAAGCCAGCCCTTGGTCTTTCCAGCAATTTTGAGTTGTTCCTGCACCTGAAGAGTAGAAAGTTACATCAATTGTTTATTCTTGTACATTTGAAATCAACTAATTAAAAGAAGTTTGTATATGAGAGTACTTCAGTTGCTACTGAAACAAATCTTGAGAAGTGAATCAGATTTTTTATGAAGGAATTGGGCCTAAAATAGATAATCAAGATGCAGAAAAGTAGATATTGACACAACCACAAATTGAATGTAACATTAAAGTCACCTGAAAAGATGTGGTGACAATAATACATATAATAAAAATGTATGCAATTTAAAAAAAAAAAATTGGTCTTGGGAAAATTGGACTGTAAACTAGATAAAGTGAGCAGCATTTCCCATCGATAATCTAATAGAAACATGTTTTTATGACAAAAATCATACAAACCTGCAATATCTGAGGAGAAGCTACCCCTTTTCCATTAACACAGTCAACCAGGTATAAGATGCCATTATTTTCAAAATCCTGCAAGCGATACTCGTATCAAAAAGAAAGATCCAAGAATCAAAAAATGTAATCAATTGCCACATCGATTCAATTGACATCAGAAACAATATTATTCAACATTACGTCCTTTCTTTTACAAGGTATTAGAAGCCAAGTATGACTAAATAATCAAACTCTAGATTAACTCTTTGTTCAGCACAACTAGGTTTGTTGACATTTGACTGTAATATAAAAAAAGATAAAAGCTAGAACCCTATGACGTTCACAACATATTACAATACATGAGGTATGTGTTCAGTGTTTGCCTTTAATATTAAATATCAAAATTAAGAGCGTTACACCAGGGATACTATCAAAGCTAGTTAGAAGATTCAAAAAAGATTATAAACTTTGATACATATATCCTAAAAGTTCATGTACCTGCTTTTCCTCCAAAGTCATTATCTTGCCATTCTGCGAATGCATTAACAAAAAAAATGATAGTTAGAAAGTTGCATATTATAATATGGTCAGATCTCCCTTGCCAGTTGCAAGTGCTTCATGCCTGTTTCAAAAATTCTAAAATGAAAAAATTAGCAAATATATAAAAGGTATCGAGTTGAGTAATATTAGGACTATATATACTTCTGCAAAAGTTGGCAGTACCGTAATACAATACTATTACTTAATGTCCTAAATGTATGTAAGCAATCACCGTAGAAAATATACTCAATTATAACATCAATTCAGCAATTATTAGGGGTAGGTTACGTCGAGTCCACATGTGAAACACTTTTAACTTAAAATTTGTCAATTTCTATACAACACCTCATTTTGTTTGACTGACTCAAACTCCACAAGCAGTAGATCCATCATTTGCTTCTCACTCTCAAGAATCATATTTGCTTTTGTTAGCCTACTAACTTCCTCAATACCTCCACTAAGCTAGTGTGTATGTGAAACATCTCCACACTCATATTTTCCACAGTCTCCTTATATTGACTAGCATTTAAATCAATAGTGGTTAGAGTTTGTACCTTTGATTTTAAAGTAGTTGCTTCTCCTTCCTCAAAAGCCATGAGTGGATAATTTCCAACTTCTTTATCATCATCATCAACATCAGTGTCATCCCAACTCTTTCCTTCTATAATATAAGCTTTTCGAGACTGCTTTTTCAAGAGAGTTTCATAATTTGCTTCTAGTTCAAGGTATGCCTTGTCTTTCTTCACCTTTTTAGGCTTTCTGCATTCAGTAGTAAAGTGACCCAACTCATCACAGTTGAAGCACCTTATCTTTGATCTATCCACAGATCCTGTTTTGTAGCCACCTTTGCTAACTGAATTGAACTGAGTTTCCAATTGTTACTGTTTGAAGATTGTACCTTGCCTTTGAAAAACCTTGGCTTTTTGACTCTAGTATTTAAAAATTTTTTAGCCAAGTAAGCCATGGACTGATCCATTTCATCTAGTTCATCCAAGGTGTAATATTCATCTTCCTTCAGTTCCAACACAACTTGCTTCTGAGGTCCTTTGTTCTTCTGTTCTATAGCTTGAATAACTGAAACTTGATCATCTTGCTCATCTTCACTTTCTTCTCTGTCATTTACAATTAGAGCACTTGAACCATCAACAATATGGCCATGGTGTGCTTTCAATGACTTTATTTGCATCATTTCAAGTTTATAGGTTTTAAAGATTCCTTATAGAACTTCCAAAGTTATTCTTCTCAAATCTCTTCCTTCTCTAATGGCTGATATTTTCTATTCAAGATGGTCAGGAAGAGCTAGCAGAAACTTTAGGTTAACCTCCTCAGCCTCATAATATTTATCATGAAGCTGCAAGTTATATATCAATTTATTGAACCTTTCAAAAACTTCAGTGATTCCTTCTTTTGGTTTAGCCATAAACCCTTCATACTGAGAGAATCCTCCTTTTGTTTGACCTAACTTCCTCTGTTCCTTCACATAATATCTCAATTTTCCCCCAGATCTGTTTGGCTGTGTCATAGTTGACAATGTTAATATGCATTACATTGTCAAGTGACTCTATCAAGATCAGCTGCAGGCCACTATCCAGGGAGACTTTTTCTTTCTCAGGCTCAGTGTATTTAGAAAGATCTTTAGGAGCATAATGAGCTGGAATGACCATGTCTCCATCTGTAGATTCCTCAACTCTTATCATAGGAATGAAAGGTCCATTCTTGAGGATCTGGATGTATAATGGGTTAGCCATCCTGATAAACAACAGCATTTTCTTTTTCCATAGTGTATAGTTAGATCTGTCAAAGGTGGGGATTTTAATACTGCTCAATTTTTGTGTATTCATTCTTCCAAGATCTTTAATCTGTTTACTTTCAGATTTTGCTCTGATATCACTTGTTGGGTAATGAATAAAAACACAGAGGTGGGTGAATGTGTTTTCAACAATTTTAATGTCTTTTTGAACTTTTAATAATGGTGAACAAAATAATCTATATTGTAGAGATAATGTGTTTTAACAGATTAATCAAAGCAAGCATATGAACACAATTATCTTTCAAAACTCACTTAATTTTATATTAAAATCAAGCTAGTGTTTCCTACAAATTTCTGGGTTCTTAGTATGTTAAGAACTCAGCTTCTCTCTTGAGAGTTACAAGAAATTTCAGATCTATTTGTTACAACTAAACAAATCATCCAGTGTTTACTTTATAGAACATGTTTTTACACAGCATGCAACAGCATGTACTAAACCCTACTTTTGGATAATCAAATATTTCTATTTCTGGCTTAGTGTATCTTTGCTAATCTTGCATGCCTGTGACTTTACTTTGCCAGTTAATCTTGACCTTTGATCTTGTACTCTTCAAGCTACTTTTGTAGACTTTTTAAATCGGTGATTGATTTGTCTGTTGATTGATAATCTTGGATATTAAACTGATCTGTATTCCATACTTGAACTTTTACATCGAGATCTCTAGTTAGTCATGTAGAGAACTCGACATCTCGATAAGTATAATGACTTATCGAGATCTCTAATAACTCTATAGTAGTTTGACTTATCAAAGTCTTTGAGTTCTCTATAAGAGAATTTGGCTTATCGAGATCTCTCATCTTCATATCTTCACTTTGGCTTATCGATGTCTCTGAGTTCTCTAGTGACAAATTGACTTGTCGATATCTCAGAGTTCTCTAGTAAAGAAATGGTTTGTCGATATCTTCATTCTTCATGTCTTCAAATTGGCTTGTCTATATTTCTGAGTTCTCTAGTAGATTTTTTTGACTTCTCGATAACTCATTCTGGAGTTCTCGAATAACTTCTCTATAACACAAAATCTGTGACTTGTAGATATCTTGACTTATAAAAAATTTTCTAAAACAGAATTATTCAACTCCAAGCTTCTTCACACTTTCTCTGAGGCATGATCTTCACGATCATCTTCCAGAGTTTATTCTTAGGCTTGAAACTATTTATAGAAAAATACTCCAGTCTAATCTATTTTACATTTACAGACTTAAGTGTTACAATACAAAATGCAAATTTAAATTACCATACAACTTACTTAGGGTTGTCAATTTGACTTAGTCTTGTTATTGTACAGGCATGTCTTGCATAACAATCAGTTCAATGCTAGTCGTTTGTGAACCAGACCAGTGCAATAAACGTCAGCAAATCAAGAAATGATTCTTTAAGTTTAAATCAGAAGAATTTAGTTGAAGACAGGACGTGATTTGAAGAGGCTGACGAACAAAAGAAATGGACATGCCAGAAATTGTTCTGAGGTAATTAATATTGAAAAGAAATTGTTGGAGCCCAATTCATTTCAATCCCAAAGGCCTAAATCTACAGAGCCCAATTTTGCAAATCATCAAAGGATGAAATGAATTTTTTTTACTAATCGACAACTTAAAATGTCAATTTATACATTTTACTAATCGACATCACATGGTCGATCTCTAAAAATTGATAATGTTGATTTGTAAGAAATTATTGTCGATTTTTGGAAATTAACAATGTCGATATGTAAGAAAGTGTTATCAATTTCTATAAAAAGAAATTGGCGATTTCTAGAAAATATATTATTGATTAGCTGAACAGATGAGCAACACTGGACTGTCGATTTATAGGTTTGTTATGTCGATTTGTAGAAGCTAAGCATCAAAGCTTTTGAATGCATGGCTCAAAGTTTGCCATGTGTCCAAAGAGTTTGAAGACTACACAAAAGAAACAGAAGTGCATTCACTTCTGTTAATTCATCTTTTCGGCAACCAACTGTAACTTTATGAATCTCCATTGAAGGTCATATTTATTAATCTTGTAAACATACTGGTATGTTGCTGAATTTGTTGTAGCTAATGATTATTGATTAGAGTTTAGCAACCTCAAGGTTTATATTTCTCGAATTGTTTTGTGCCAATTTATGATTCCATAATTTTAACGAAGAACTTGAAATGAATCGAAAAGAATTGTAGTTATCGTATTCAACCCCCCTTCTACGATACTTTGGGACTAACAACAAGCTACCATACTAAAAATTTCAAAATCCTTATTAGTCCACTTTTCAAGAACTAAAGGTAATATTTGTGAGGTAGAAAGATCTTCGAATGAATGAAAGTTCAACTGTATTTATTCCAAACATCTAATAGAAAACGAACAAGTCCAAATCGCCTGTTCCGGTGTTTCTTCCCAACTTGACAGACTAAAAACATTGAGCTCACTGTCACTTTCCTATTTTTTTTAAATTGTACAAAGTCGATATACAATTATAAAAAAAATCCGGACAAAAATCTTGACTTTTTGAGGAATGCACAGATGTCACATCATTTTCCAGTCAGAATCCACTTGGATGAATGCAGGAGAATTAATCCCCTACTAGACGTTTATACCCAGATTTAACAGATTTAACATCGTCAAGTCAAAATCATGAATCATCCTTCACATTATTTCTTCGAGGAATTCACATAATTTTTACCATGTCTTGCTTTGAGAAAATATCCATTATCACATCTAAGTCCCAATCATTCTCCTCTAGACAAAAAAGGTTGTCGACTGTTATATGATGAAATTCGGGAATCACATGCGTCTTTATCATCGATCCTTCATTATCAGGTGTGTCCTGACAAAATCAAGTCTCGAGTTTCCATTATACTACGCCAGACGTAACTTGGGTTATTCACTATAACAACTTCCTAAAGTGTCACTGAAAAGTAACACATGGCTTTATGAAATCTGGTCACTAGAAATGAGGTTCCGTCATCGACCTCCACAATTATTTTTCTAGCAAAGCAATGTTAAACTCTCTAACTCGTCGAAACCCCAAACCCCCCGAATTATTTTGGGTAGCATATTCAATTTTAACTACCGAATTATTTTATTTTCTACATTTGACACCCACCAGAAGTTGTTCATTAATATTTCCAAATCATCAAATAACTTTTGAGATATGAGGAAGACACCCATTATAGATGACGGGATGGCTTGGATAACCGGTTTAAGTGATAGTTCTTTACCCACTCTAGATAATATCTTTCGTCCTAATTCTGTATACGGTCCCAAATCTTGTTTATAAACAAAATAAATTATATCTCCTTTATTTCTTCCCACAAATCTTGGCAGGACAAGATGAAAAAAATTATCATTACTATCCTTGACTTGAAGAAGATGACATACTGAATTCATATCAAACCTTATCGTGTTTCTAATAAAGTGAATACTAGACTTTTGAAAGTTCACTTTCTGTCATGTAGGTTTTCCATACGCGAATAAAAATTCTTTAATACTCTATGCCTCCTCTGTTTTGTCTCTAAAGTAGCAGTCGTCGGAAAAGAATAAATGGGAGATAAACTGAGCTCTCTACACTATTTTGCAACCATGCAGCAATTTTGTAACCAGTTTTCTTCTAATGATAGTTGAGAGTCCTTCTACATACATCAGAAAGAGATAAGGGGAGAATGGATCCCCTTCTCGTAATCATAGTATAAGGATATTTGCTCATATCACCTTCCATGATATTAAGAAGTTATACTTAACCTTTTCTATAAACAAAACAATCTAGTCAATTCATTTGCTACCAAACCCCAATTTTTGCATCATTCCCCTAAAAAATTCTCATTCCACCTTGTCATATGATGTACTCATGTCAACAATCCACTTTTCTTTGAGTGTTTATCCTCATCCAATAATTAATTTCAAATACAAAATCACATTATCAGTAATAAGTCTTTTCGGGATGAAACCGCTATGTTCTTCTGAAATGATTAATGACATGAGATTAATAATCTATTCACTAACATTTTAGTGATGATTTTAAGTAAAACCTTGTAAAGGGAATTTGTTCTCGGATCAGTAACAAGTTTTGGGTTCTTTTTCATCAGAATGAGCACCACTAGAATATTATTAAGATGATGGATTTTTCTTGTTGATAGAATATGAGTACATTGTTGAACCACATCGTGATCAATAATCTCCCAAAATTATTAATGAAACGCGGAATTCAAGCCATCAGGTCCCGACCATTTATCACGGGTGCATAGAAAAATTGCTTATTTCACATCCTCACTAGAAAAGGTTTGGGTTAACACCTTGTTATTTTTTTTGGGTGATGCGCAAGTCAATGCAAATTAAAATATCCCCCACGTTGCTTCACCGTAACTGAGAAAACTCCCCATAATCATCCATGTTAGATCCTTCAGGACAATGTACCATTCTTTCGAGTTTGAGTTGTCCTTAAGCTTCAAAATTGATTTTTTTTCTTCTTCCCTATAGTTGCATTAGCATATAAATACTAAAAATTGCAGTCCACATATTTTAACTAGTACAACTAAAAGGGACAAGACTGAAGCTCTTTGCGTCTAGAAATATTCTTAGTGAGCTAATAACTTAGAGTATTCATTCAATGAATTACCATAACATTGAAGTCATAACACATATATTTTTTCACGATACTGATTCATACACCTCCTACTCTGAGCTATCTTATCTTTGAAATGCATCCTTAACTTTTCTCCCCACGATCTGAACTCTCTAGTACATTTATCCATTTTTCATAAAATTTATCGCATATATTTTGTGTATACTCCCTATATACCATATTGTTGCACCCTCTTCTCTAAGCCATGAATTATCAAAGTGAACCCGAAAACCTCTTAAGATTTGTCTCCACACGGATCGCGGAATCACCCAGTGTAGGAGTTATAAGATTCGTCAACTTAATTGATGAAAGCATATTCACCCACTCAGTAATAGCACATGCACGATATATTTTCTTCCACATATTTTTTGGTCCATCAACTTTTTTCCCACATGAAGGAATTTCATTCCATAGTCAAATCTGAAAAATCATTGTTCGAGATAACTTTACGAAATCCATTGATCAACTAGTTATGGTGCAAAGGATGTCCCTTCTTCTCACTAGTCCTGAGAATATCATTGAAATCCCTAATCACCACCCGTGGAAGAGGTGACTTATGAGATAAAAATCTTAAAAAGTTTCGGGAATCTTTCGATCGGGTTCTTTCGGGTTCTTTCTGGGTAACTGTAAAAAAAGACATTTTCCATTTATTTACATTTTTTCAGGTTAATTTCTATGTCAATGTGATTTTGAGAAAAATTTAATGCTGATTATTGCCTAACCTTTCAAGAATATTATTAATCCTCCTCCTTACCCAGGTGCTGCTATTGTAAATAAACAGACATTGTTCATCTTGGCTCAAATTGCTTTCATCATGGTCATGATAAATCATAATTTCCCTTGGAAATTATCATTATTGGCTTATGTAAATGAACTAAAATCAATAAGACTTGAAATGCATTGGGTTTGCACAGACCTGTACAGTTCCAAGTTAATTTACTCATTGCAGCGGGCGAACTTGTAATAAAGGTTCGACCGATGATAAGTTTTTTGGTTCCGTCCAAACCCATCAATAATATTAATATATATTTCCTACTCTCACCAATTGAACTGATTATTTGATTATGTTTACTTAAAATTGGTGGCACCAATACATAGAGATGTTCAAAAAATCCAAAACCCGAAATTCGATCCGGAAAAAAACCCGAAAAACCCGATCCGGAAAAAAGATTGGCCCGATTCGGCCCGATCCGCGGCCCCTAAATGGGCCTCCTTTTTCTCAAAAATCCAGCCCGACACGAAACCCGAAAAATCCGGATAAAAGCCCGGTTCGGCCCGGATAAAAACCCGGGCATTTTGAAAAGCGCGATTAAAAAATTGAATTTTTTGTATAAATTTTGAAAATATACAATACTTTTTATAATTTTTAAAAAATTATATTATAATTTTAGAAGCAACTAAGACATATATATGATTATTTGACGATTTATTTCGTTAAAATTTTCTGTTTTTTCATCAAATTAAAAGGTAATAAAGATTTGTAACTGAATTTTATTATTATAAATTGAAAATGATGTCCTATTTAAATTTATAATTTTAAATTATATAGTCTGTGACTATACAGAATATATGAATTAGGCAGTCTAGTGCATCAATAATGCATATAGAGGAATAACAACTAACAAACTTATGTTTGACACGAATAAGTAATAACTAGCTGGCCAAACAAGATTTTGGACAATACAAATTGTTGTGCATAATTATATTATTATTATTATATTTATATATATTATATTAAAAAATAATTATTTATTTTGGTGTCTAAACTACTCTCTCTGATATATCATGATATTATTTTTTCCGGTATTTAAAGAAAGAATGCCCAAAATACACCACTTTCCACCTTCAACTGCCCAAAATGCCCAGATGCGCGTGAACCGCCCAAAATACCCACGAAATACACATTTTAGGGATGCGTATTCAGCCTTTTAAATTTTAACAAAGAATACGCATGTTGAACATGCGTATTCACTTTTGATTTTACAAAGAACATGCGTATTCACAAAAAACAAAAGGTGAATACGCATGTTGAACATGCGTAGTCTTTGTTAAAATTTTAAAAACTAAATCCGCATCTCCCACATGCGTATTCAGTGGGTAAAAAAGGCGGAACATCCCGCCAATAGGTTTTTTGGGCATATTTTTCAAAATGGTGGGCATTTTGGTGCAAGACCCGTATTTAAACTACTCATAGTTCAAGTTATAAAATATAAAAATAATATTTAATATATAAATAAAAGTCCGGTTTGGCCCGATCCATCCCGGCCCGTGGATCTAAAATGAGTCTCATATTTCTTAGGAAGCCCGGCCCGACCCGATGTTTAAAAAAGCCCGGCCTGACCCGTTTCCAAAAACCCAGGTTTTTTAAAAGTCCGAATAAAATCCGGTCGGATAGACTTTTTGTGCATCTCTATCGGTTGATCAAGACAGCAAATAATTCATTTTTTATAGGAAGTACTCATTTTTTTTACCACGAAAGTATACACATAAATCATAAGTTCATAATTGTGTTATTATGTGTGAGCCCAAATGTAGATATACGCTTGAGTTGACTTTTATGTAGTAGAAATTAGAGCGGACAATTTTGTAATAACCCCAAAATTTTTGAACTT
Organism: Apium graveolens; assembly: GCF_009905375.1. Lineage (NCBI taxonomy): Eukaryota > Viridiplantae > Streptophyta > Magnoliopsida > Apiales > Apiaceae > Apium > Apium graveolens. The sequence continues at coordinate 47,883,090 of NC_133652.1, forward strand.
TTAATAACCCTTATGAATAGTGTTCTGCTGATTATGCTAAATAAGAAAACTTTCCATGCCACACTATGTAGGGGTTCTTCTATTGTTATTCTGAGATCTTATTAGTACTTTATATGGGATATGTGTATGTAAAGATCGTCAGAATCCAAATTCGAACACTTTGATTTTTCCCGAAAATCCACCAGATACCGAAAGAATTGAGTATAAGGGAACAGGATAAAAAAGATTTAAATTCAAGGATTATAAGAGAGGATCATAAAAGGAATATAATGTATTGAGAAAGGTTAAGGGAACCCAAGTAATGAGATCCCGGGTATGATCCCTCAAACGATAAAAGAGAACGAAAGTTAAGCGAACCGCATAACAGATCAGCGGTCATTAGCCAAGTAATTAGGAGCTAATCAAAGTGGTTAGTGAGGATGATGTCATCAAACCAATAAGAAGAGGACAAGCATGGGAAGATGACATAGGATTGATGACCTAAGAATGACAAAAAGGGAAGGAAGGGTGGTTGATTTCAAGCCACACAATTTTACATGGTTAAAAGATAATTAAACAAAACAAAAGCAAAACAACCAAGCAAAATAAATCACAAACACAAAAAACACATATTGACTTCATTTCAAGCAACAAAGCTCTCGGCTTTTCTTCTTTTTCAAAGAGGAAAAATCCAAAATCTAAGATCCAAGCCTTGTTAATTAGTAAGGTAATTATCTAAGGTTCCTTGTGTATAGATATAGATATCCTATAAGTTTAAGCTTCATTTTCCTTCACAATCTCTTCCTGAAATTCATGGAAGAAGAGGGTGAATAGTGTTTTTCAAGAACTTAAAATTTTGTTCTTGAGTTTTTGTTTAGATTAAGCTTTGGTAAGGACTTTCAAGGGTGATTCCAAGCTCATTAGTTACTTTTACTCACCAAGGAAGGTATAATCTCTTAACCTAGCGTTGTCATTGAATGTTAGGAGCTTAATATGAGTATTATAGTTCATGAGAAACATGGTGTTTGAATATGTAGATATTAGTTGGTTTTGTGATGTTTTTGGAGTTGTAAATCTTGGTTATTAGTTAATGAACTTAAGAATAGTTTTAGTTCATGTTTGAGATTAATATAAATTGGAAAACTTGAGGTGTTGGGGCTGTTGTAGTGATGTATGGATGGAGTTTGGTTGTATGGTTGAATTGTGGTTGGTTTGTGGTTGATTTGGAGTAGAATAAAAATGGGTAATCGCGTAAACATAGCCGTCGTAATGTCCGATTTACTTTAGACTGTTTTTGTTCATAATATCAGGACCCGAGAACCCACTGTTAGGTTTTGACCATTGCCATGATTAGATATTCATGTTACGAGCTTCGTTTTGATATGTGGTACGCTTGAATCCGATGTACGGTTTAGGAGAAACGACCGTTTTAAATAACGGCATTTCGCGAACGAACCATTTCCCCTCGCCTTACTTTGAAACCTTGGTTAAGGACCTTAAATGACTAATTGGGATATGAAACAATTATGTTAAGTGGATTAGGCAGTTGGTAAGGTACTCGCGAAAGAATCGCCTTAAAACTCTTAATGGTTAATTTATTAAAAATGGTGGAGCCGAGGGTACTCGAGCGACTTAAGTGAATCGTTAAGCGCGAAAGCGAACGTTAGGGGTCTAATTGGTTAAAGTCTAGTTTCTTAAGCGACCGGGGTTTAATTCCGACTTATGTTGTTGTTCATAGGTTATCGGACCCACTCTAAGCTTAAGTCTATCCGGGAACACTCAGGCAAGTTTTCTACCTGTTATACTATTGTTGTGATGTATATATGTATATGCATTATCTTGTGATAGATGCATGATTGTTATTAGCAAATCTTGCGATATATTGGAGTATGTTGATATGGTATATATGCATGTCTGTTTCGTAATCTTGATATATATCGTTGATTCAATTGCTTATAAGTTGCATAATACCTATGCTAGAGATAAGCAGTAGTTGCGTATACCCTTAGTATAGGGGACCCAAAGGTGAATATTTTCTAAAATCGGAAGTCGATGTTCCCGAGTATATTATATATATTTATATATATATATATATATAGTTTTCAAAACTATGAATCGAATAAGGTTTATTCGATAACTTTATTTTATTAATGAATATTATTTTGAATATTCATTCGAGGGCTTATGACTCCGTTTATTTTATTAATGAATATTATTTTGAATATTCATTCGAGGACATATGACTCCGTTTATTTTATTAATGAATATTATTTTGAATATTCATTCGAGGACATATCACTCCGTTTATTTTATTTAATGAATATTATTATTTGAATATTCATTCGAGGACTTATGACTCCGATTATTTACTAATTATTATTTTTTATTTTATTAAAGAATAATGTGTCGATAATCAAACTCACTTTTGATTATTCAAATAAAGATAGTACTTTCGTATAAGTATATCTTTGGTTATTTAATATTCACTTCAAGTATAAGTTTTAAAACTTCTACTTCAATTATTTTTATAAAGATTATTTTTTATGGGAATATTATTTAAATAATAATATTCAGATATTTTCTAATATATTGGGACTGATTTATTTTATTAAATCAGCATCACTCCAGACATTCTTAAAAAAATGTTTTCGAGTCTTCAAAATGATTTTAAAGGTTAGGGCGGATCCCAAAACTCATTTTTATATTTAAGATCCTCCTTTCGAAGGGGATTTAAATACTCGCTCAAAACCTGAGGGATCCGACTCTGTGGTGTATTTTATATTCGCAACAAGGTTGTTATTCTGATAAAAGAGTTTTTTGATTACTTACCCAACACTCGGGAAGTAAAATTCTTGGAACAAGTTAATCCATTAACGGGCATCGCCTGGGAAATATCGGTGAGTTTTCCTTTCCAACTAGATACGACTTCTTGGTGGAGCCGTATCAACAAGTTTCTACTTGGGGAAAGTGGGGACGAGCTTTACGTTTCAGAGTCATGGATTTCATCTGAACTAGGAGTGGCGTAAGTGGTCGAGTGGCGCCGGCCCAGCCTTATTATATTGGCCCAATTGGCCTGGAAGTTCCGCTAAGACGGTCCTTTTCTTAGGAGTCCAGTGTTCAGTTGACAAGTAAATCCGATAGGTTCTCCTCTACATGTAGAAAATGGTGGGGTTGCACTACTGCGACTGATCATCGTGAGTGGTCTTCCTGGCGCGGCAAACTCCCGTAATGAGTTCATCATCCAGTTGGATATTTCTGCAACACTACCCAGAGCACTTCGATAGAAAGGCTACGGCTGGGCGATTGTTGAGTGTTGGCAGGGTCGAGTTTTCAAAATGATGTTTCCATCAAATGAAGTATCTCGTAACTTCGTTTCTTTTGAATGATATTTCAAAGATTGATTCTATACAAGTTATGCCTTGTAGTCTCATCTATGTGATGAACTTTTGAAACTAATTATAACTTGAACGGTGGTAGTTCAAGTAGTATTCGGAAAAGATATAAGTATATTGGAGTATCTTGTAACTTCATCTTTTAAACTTATATCTAGTAAATGATTACCTTGTGCATGTCAAAGATTTTCAGAAAAACGTTGAGACAAGGTTAGATATATGAGATCACCTTACAACGATATTTTTATACAGTTATAAACTGGAACTCTGTGGATGTTATACATGTCAGAGGATTTCAAATATTGTGAAAAGTATATATATATATATATGTATATATATACTGAATATTTTGCGACTTGGTCGCGTTAAGATATCAGCTTGGTTCATTTCTTTTGACCAAGACTTTCATGAGTACTATGAGAATGCTCATATATTGTTAATCATTATACATATTATTTTGGTGGGCTTGTTGCTCACCCTTGCTTTCTTCTTTCATCACACAACAACAGATAGAAAAGATGAAAAAAACCAAGCTTACAATTCGCAAGCGGTTAGAAAACGTTCCGCAGTTTTCTGGAAGCGTTGATGCCGCCGTAGCTGAGGTAGGAGCTACCAATAGGCTAGGTTTTCAACTATTGATGAACCAGACTTATGTATAATATGAATTGTAATAATGGCAAAGAAATGTAAATTTATTCAGAAACTCTTTTAAGGTGTAACGGTTTATAATTGTGGAATAAAATGACTTGTGTTATTTTTGGTATTCATCTCTGAGACTATAACTTGTGGTGTGCGTGTGTGTATATTGTGGGGTCACAGTACTCAGTAGTTGGTTGACTGTTAAGATTGAGTATTGATAAGGGAAATGGAACTCGTGACAACCCGAATCCCCGACCCCGGATTTGGGGGTGTTACAAATTTGGTACACGACACGTGAACACGACACGAAACGACATAAAAAATATGGATATGGGTTCTAATTTTTGGTACACGAAATACGAATGTACACGAACACGAAATTACACGATAGATTTAGTGTCGGATATGGGTTTCAATTTTGGCACACGAAAGTACACGAAATTACACGGGATAAATATATTTATAAATTAATATATATAACACATGCATATATTTATATATATAATATAAATATAATATAAATATTTAAAAAATTTTATAAAGTAATATGTAAAAATCTATATATATTTATATATACACTCTTCATATTTCATTATATTATACATTAAAATAGATTTTTATATATATTATATGTATATAGAGTCCCAATAAAGAGAGAATTTTTTATATAGAGAACTAGAGAGAACCATCATCTCAGTGGTCCATTTTTTAAAAGCCAAGATGCGGTGGTATTTTTGTAATTATAAGCAACTTTAAGCCTAATTTGAAAAAAAAAACCATACCCCTTGCATTTTACAACAGCCATACGGACATATAAGACCAAACTTTGCACGCAATATACACAATTGAGAGCAAGAGAGAAGGAATAAGAGATTTAACAAAAATCAATAAGAAATCAGCGATTTGAGTTTTATAATCGAAGATTTCATCAAAAGGAGGTTCATAAATAGATCTGTTTAATCTTTAATTCATAAATTATAGGTCTTTGAGATGAAATAGATATGTTTACTTTGTTTTCCAGGTTGATTCCACAAAAATATTCATCTAAGATTGAAGTTTAATCGAATAAGTAAGATTTTTTTATATTCTACACCATATTTTAAGTTTCTAGAGTAGAATGTGATTTCGACTCTATAATACACATAATCTGTGTGTTTATATCATTTGATTTTATTGTAAAAGAATACATGAATTTTAATTTTAATTTTTATACGTCTTCTACAGTAGATTGAGATGTGTAGTTATATGAACTAGATATGACTTTTAATAATGTGTATTTGTTGTTTGTAAATATAGATTCTATACTAGAAAGCAATTATAGTTTAAATTTTCAATTGATACACGCTAATTTATGTTTATGTTGAATAGTAATGTTATGGTTCTATAAAATAATAAATCTGATTTTATGTTTAATAGTGGAAGCATTATTTCTCCTATTGTTATGGCATTTTTTGTTACATTTTTATGCAGTAGAGGCATAATTAATGAGGTTTTTTATTTTTAATATATTCTTATTTAATAGTGTGTTTTTTGTTCTGCCATGGAAGCACATCCTTCCTTCCTTTATCTATATAATGGCATAACACAGGGATAAAAATGGTGAGACATTTAATTCCCAGTCCTAGCTAAGTACACCAATATATCAGAAATTCATTTACTCTATGACTATTCCAGTCATATTGTTAATTACCACATTCCAGAGGCTAACAGAGTAACACAGATACGCATCATTTTTTGGAAGTTGTTTAGTTTTTAGTATCACCCCTCCATCAAAACTTATTCTTTCAAATTTTGAAGGCTTTGTGATGTCGCTTTCTTTGTCGGCTATACAACTAGTTTGGTAATATCAGGCCTGTAACTATTCTCTATTGGTTGTCTTGTACAATCTATACAAGTTCTAATATACCAGGGTTTCATCAAGGGAGATCCCATTATTATTTCAAATTTTCTAGAAATACTCCGTATATCTACTAAAAGAGAGTTCAGAAAATGTTTTGTTCCCTTAAAACTCAACCAGTAGACTAAATCCTTTACAAATTCCTAGCTTCTATACACTAAGCTAAAGTGGGCTGAATTTGTAAGAGTCTTTAATTGAAGTTGTCGGGGAAAAAGTGCATCTTTCTGAAAACTCACTTGAGGGTACGTGCGGTGATTTTGTCTACATCATAATGTTCAACTGGTATTCGATCATTTTAAGAATTTTTATCACCTGAGAAGTCAATATTATTTCACAGGATTTATTTGCTATTATAGCTCGTTTGTGGCCTGCATTAGTGAAGTCCGTTATTCTTCTAAACTATGCTGGATATTCTGTTGTGACTTCTCCCAGAGTAATATAACTTTCCAATAACTTTATATCCCATTTATCAACTACGCGAATTATTTTTCTAATCACCTGTATCCATCCATATATTTTATTGGTACTAGAGATTGCTGCATTGCCTTGCTATGTCCTAGATTTTATGTATTTCATATTTGTTTTGTGTATATCCTCTCAGCGGTTCCAGGAATATTGAACACTGTCAACAGCTTTTAAATGATGTGCCTGGAAAAAAAGTTTTGTTGGAAAGGAAGAAAACAGTGCTGCAAAGAAAAAGAAAAAAGTTCAGAAGGATTGCATTATGGGAAATGCAGGATGTACTTGACATTAATAATATATATTCAAACAACATACATCTTATGTTGAAAATCTACGGAGTGGGAGTTTTTAGGAAAACTATAATAAAAGAGGTGCATGATGTGTTCAAGATTTACGGAGTAGAGATTGATTATCGGTATTTAAGCCTCATAGCCTATTACATGATACACTCTGGTGAGTATAGACCTATGAGTAGGCACAGAATGATATCTAAATCACTATCACCTCTTATGAAGATGTCTTTTGAGACCAAGTTCATAGTGAAATCTGCATCTCATGGACTGACTGATAATTTGGAGACACCTTTAGAAAGATCTGTATTAACTTACCAGTATAAAGTTGGGGACTAGTTCTTTTGATCTATTCTAGAATCTACAACTATAGTTGTATATGTAAGTTTGCATTTTTAACCTTTTTGTTATATTTTGTAATATGTACCACCTATCCTACACATTCGATCAAGGTTGTCACGGTGCTAAATGAAATTCATAGGATATATATGAGTAATTCAAAGGAGAAAGAAAAAACCAAATCAGACTATGCCAAGCAAGCCTTAGGATCATTTAGAGCAAGGGAAGTTTGACTTTGTCTTTTGAATTATCTCGAACTTGTTATTGAATTTAGTTTTTATTTTTTTGTAAAGGGTCCTTTTCTCAATTGCACTTTAGACACCGAGCCCAAGTCTGTCAATACGGCAGTTAGCTTGGCTTCTTTCTGCAGTTCTATACGTATCAAATCTGGCGAGAACGCATGTTAGATGATGTTGGTTCATTTGGGCCAATTAAGATGCTGTTTCATTTGGATCAATTAAGATGTTGTCAGGAATTATGATTGACGTTAAGGCTCGACTACATTCTTTGTTTTGGCTTACTACATCATGTTGTACAAGCTCGGATTTTGTAATTGGCTGACTTGATTTTTGTGTTTCTCTGCCCTCTTTTTTTAATTTCTTCAATCTTCTATATTATATCCGTGCTTTTGCAAAATTGCTTCTATGATTTGTCATAGAGCTTCGATTAGACCTTTTATACATTTTACTAACATTTATTTATAACATGATCAATCTAAACGTTTGAGGACATATTAAACATTACTTGTAAAAATATAGACTTGGGGACTTGGTGCTCTCATATTTATTCCTGCAAAAAGTAATATAATGTAGCACTTTTGAATTATGATGCACACAACTGTTAAGGAATATGACCAAATAAAAATCTAGTTCTATAATAGAACCAAAGATTGTACATGAATCCCGACAAAAAAAAGATTGTATATGATGAATATTTTTAATTTGGGAGTTTCTAGTGAATTAAAAAAAATGTTTATTAACTTCATTCTAAATCAGAGGCAAAAAAAAATTTGAAAACTATTTTTTCCTTGGAGTTTTGATTATATTGTAAAATGGGAAATTATAGTGCTCAATGCCCACTACAATTAAGGGAAATGAGTATATACAAATCGGGTTCTACAATGTAATCAAAGTTTGTACATAAATATTTTATTTATAGTTAGTAGTCTCTAAATTAGTGAACAGTTACCAACAATATAATTAATAATTATATTCTACAATAGAATAAAAAATATATTGAGAATAATTTTATAATTATAAAAAAAACCTAAAAAATGGTAAATGTATGAAGAGTCCACCTTAGAATTAGAATTACATCATAATTAAGGAAAATAACTTAATAAAAATATGGTTTTACACTAGAGTCAACAAATATTTATGACCTTAAAGTTATATATTTAATAATTTTAATATCACAAGAAATGTAAATAAAAAACATAGAAAAAATATAATTATTAAGAGTGTACCGCAAAATTAATAATTTTTTTGCTCGAAATTAATAAAATAAAACTAAATACTAATTTGGTTGTCCTGTGTAATCAAAAGAAAGAGAAGCAAAGTAACAAATCAACTAGCAAAATCCTGTTTACACTTATAACTAAGAGTATAAGTACATTGTGCAGGGACATAAATTAAAATCTGATGATTAGTTGACATAATTTATATTTTAACATAAATCCTCCTTGCTATAGACGTTGGCGATGGTCCTAGGATCATTCACACTATTTTTAATTTCATCTACAGAGAGAAACAAGGATTGCCATAAATAGTGAGTTCCTTTGCAGCATACCAAGTACTTCTTATTTTGTCAGGCCCCGTAGTTGTAGTCTTATTAAAATCAATGCAAGATAAGATCCAAACCCAAGGTATGTAAAATAAAAGGTATCTTGAGTCAAGGTAATTGAGGATTCATAAAAGGGATCTTGAGTTTAGGTTATTAAGGGTTCATGGTAAAAAAAAGCCTAGAATAATAAGGCTATTGTTATAGCCAAAATTTGGGTATGGATCATTCGGTCAAGAACGGGTCAATTGCAATCAAATTGGGGCAAAAGAATGAAGGATTAGGTTTTAGGCCGCAACGCATGAGAGGAGGACGCACCCTAGACTTAGGACACGCCCACATTTAATGAAATGCAAGATATGTTCCTAGGGGTAGGGCGCGCCCTAGTCAAGAGGAATGCACTACGTGGCTTATTTGGATGAACGGATTTGTCCTCGCTCAAGACAAGGCAAAGGGCTTGTCCTCGCTTCGGGCTTGTCCTCGCTCCGGGCTTGTCCTCGCTCCGGGCTTGTCCTCGTTCCGGGCTTGTCCTCGCTCAGGACAAGGCAAAGGGCTTGTCCTCACTCCGGGCTTGTCCTCGCTCCGGGCTTGTCCTCGCTCCAGGCTTGTCCTCGCTCAGGACAAGGCAAATGGTTTGTCCTCGCTGCGGGCTTGTCCTCGCTCAAGACAAGGCAAAGGGGTTGTTCTCGCTCCGGGCTTGTCCTCGCTCAGGATGATGCAATGAGCTTCTCCTCACCTGGGACAAGGAAAACAAGAACAACCTCAGGACAAGGCAATGATGGAAGGAGCAATGGATGATTATTTGCACTAACGTATTTGTTGCAGGTACTCTTTGAAGAATTCCCTCCTTGAGACGGTCAAGGAGGGGGATGTCCGTGAAAAGCTTGAAGGCCTCCAGGGGTATGCCTGATGATTGAAGGCCTTCTCCTGTATTCAACGGGTGTCCTCGTTGGGGATGCGGGGTTAACTCTGGCGTGTGCTCTGGGAACTCTGTTCTTGTATTCAACGGGTGTCCTTGTTGGAGAACTTTGGAGTCATCCTGCACTTTGCACCCAAGAGCTTGGGATCACCTGTCCTGTTATCTGGTGGGTTATCCTCATTCGGGGGACAGGGACGCGTCCGGCATTTGGGGTGAACCGTGGCTATACCTGCGTCCGTAAATCGAGGGAGATAGCTGTAGCGGAGTGTTATCCTTACGCAGGGAGATGCATTATCCGTGAAATCCTACGATTACGGACGAGCCTTGGGTCTTCGCGGTTGGGCCTCATAGTTGGACATTCTTAAAGCTAGCGGAAGATGGATTCTGGTTGGGCTTCTACCGGGCCTAAGAATAAGAAGTCTAAGCCCATTAGATTTCTTGTTCCCCAAGAACTACGTCAGGCTTGATCCCTATATAAAGGGTACGTAGGCACATTGAGAGGGGTAAGAAGTTGAGAGCTGAAAAGGAGCCACCACTTGCCCTAATCAATCTCAGCCACCAATTAACACACAACCACCACACACTGCTTGATATTCCGGTAAAGAACCACCATCATAGATCTTAATTCCGGGGAGAAACCTCAAACTTTGTTGTTACCAGATTCCTCCGTCAACAAATTGGCGCTAGAAGGAGGGGTGCTAATTAAGATCATAGTCTTGGGAGGAAAAGATGTCTTACAATCATGATGGGAGTTCTTACGATGGAAGTGATAGCAGATCTGAAGGAGAGGGCGTGGGAGGCTACACTCGCCATGAACCCTACATGCCCAGAAACATAGTGAATCCTCCGCGAGCTCCAGATGTGGGAGGAACACCACCCGTTCTCATCAGCAACGTTGATATCTTGGAGCAGTTATATCGCATGGGCGACACTCTGAACAATTTTAACTCGAGGCTGAGCACGATGGAGCGTCGCAAAACAAGGAGGGGCCATTGTACGCCCCGCAATGGCCACGCCGTGAGGAAAGCTCCCGTGGCCAAAGGAGATACCCAGGATGTTCGCGGCCAAGACAATGGACAAAACCTGCGGATCACTCTGCGGCACTTGGAATACTCTGATGACATCGAGCCTATTGTGAAGACTATCGATGAGGATACTAATGGAAGAGAGAGGCCTCACACCAATAATCAGGTTGTCCCATATCCGCATAGGTATGGACGTACGATTGACGAGCATCGTCGTGTAGAGAATATCCAGAATCAAGAGGAAGAAATACGAGATTTCTCGACCCTAAAAAGGAGACTTGGCATAAGGTTGGAAGATGATGATGATTTGAGGATGTTGCTGCTAGAATGGCAAAAGGAAGGAAACGGTGGATAAGCGAGGCCCCGTGATACAACGCGTGTGCCCCCTACATATCCAAGAGATGATAGGGTGTGGCACCGCGAACACGAGCGTGCCCCTCTACGTGAAAAGTTAAGAAATTATGGCCGAGGCTATCAAAGGAATGGACGAGGAAGGATGGGATACCAGCATGGAAGAGCGCCATATAATGGGAGACGAGAGGGCGCGCCCTCCACTGAAGAAGCTCCTGTCATTGTTCTTGTAGCTTCTCACAGTACTACGGGCAATGGATCCAGGACGCGTCCTTATGACAGGGACGACATCCAAATTCAAGAGAGGTTGCAAAACAATGATGAGATACCGAGATGCGTCCAGGAGGAGCCTCGTGCACAAGGGAATTTTCAAAATCAAGATGGTAATATACCACAGCCGCAGCCTCAGGGCGAGGGGCGACAATATCCACCAGTACACCCGGGGGGTAGTCAAGGGGAACAACAACAGGTTGTGGGGCAACCCCAACAACTTAACGTTCAAACCATTCCTGGAGTAGGAACATTTAATGTGAATAATCTCAAGAGGTTACTCAACCATCTTGAAGGAGGTAGGGTAACAGCAACTGCTCAAGCCCCATCCCCTTTCTCTGCTGTTGTAAGGGAAGCACAGCTGCCCGCGGGATACAGGAACACGACCAATGACTTACGCTTTCATGGAAACTCCGACCCCGTGGAATTCTTGGGACGTTTCAACATTGAGATGGATGTATATCAGGTACCCGACTTAGCACGGTACCGTCTTTTAGCGGCTACCTTTAGAGAAGGTGCTCAACTGTGGTTCCAAAAAACTTAGCCCAGGAATTATCACATCTTGGGAACAAATGAAAACCTTGTTTTTGACTCAATTCCAAGCTGCGGTGAAGTATACTCCGCCTGTTACCACACTGGCCAATGTGAAACAGAAGGAAGGGGAAAGCTTGACCTCATACTTCAAAAGGTTCAATGTGGAGTCTACCTTGGTGAGAGGCGTAACCGAGAAACACTGAAAATACTTCCTATAGCTGGTCTGCGTGTGGAAACAGATTTCTGGAAACAATTACAAGGAAAAGACCCTGTGTCGTTAGCTGATGTACTTGCGCAGGCTGCGTCCTTCAAAGAAATTGAGCAGTCGCTTGTCGAGACAAGAAAGAATGATAATACCAACAACTCAAATGGGCGAATTAAGATAAGAGACAAGTCTGCGAGTCCAGATTATCGGCAGAATGCTCGGAGTCCTAATAGAGTCAGTGCTACCAACTCGTGAAGAGAATGGAGCCCACAATTGAACTTTTAATGTTGGAAAATATTTCAAGGATCAACATTGTTGAGGAGGCTATGGTGGAGTGTGAAGGAGATGTGGTACAATGAGAAGTGAATAGAGAAAGGTTGGAAGGAAGGAGTGAATTCTTTCAAATTTTGAAAAATCCTCCTGAGGTTGATGCTCCCCCAAGGGAGGACGCGCCCTCATGATGTGCAATGTTAGAAGCCTTGCCTTGTCCTGAGGTTGATGCTCCTCTAAGTGAGGACGCGCCCTCAGGCTCTGCAATAGCTGAAGCTTTGCCTTGTCCTGAGGTAGACGCTCCTCGTTGTGAGGACGTGCCCTCCAAGGATGGAGACTTAGTCGAGGTCTACGCTCCTTGTTGTGAGGACGCGCCCTCCAAGGATGGAGACCTTGTCGAGGTAGACGCTCCTCGTTGTGATGACGCGCCCTCCAAGGATAGAGACCTTGTCGAGGAAGACACTTCTCATTGTGATGACGCGCCCTCCAAGAATGGAGACCTTGTCGAAGAAGACGCTCCTCATTATGAGGACACGCCCTCCAAGGATAGAGACTTAGTCGAGGTTTACGCTCCTCGTTGTGAGGACGCGCCCTCCAAGGATGGAGACCTTGTCGAGGAAGACGCTACTCGTTAGGAGGACGCGCCCTCCAAGGATGGAGACTTAGTCGAGGTTTACGCTCCTCGTTGTGAGGACGCGCCCTCCAAGGATAAAGATCTTGTCGAGGTAGACGCTCCTCGTTGTGAGGATGCGCCCTCCAAGGATGGAGACCTTGTCGAGGAAGACGCTCCTCGTTGTGAGGACGCGCCCTCCAAGGATGGAGACCTTATTGAGGTAGACGCTCCTCGTTGTGAGGACGAGCCCTCCAAGGATGGAGACCTTGTCGAGGTAGACGCTCCTCTTTATGAGAATGCACCCTCCAAGGATGGAGACCTTGTCGAGGTAGACGCTCCTCTTTGTGAGGATGTGCCCTCCAAGGATTGAGACCTTGTCGAGGTAGACGCTCCTCATTGTGAGGACACGCCCTCCAAGGATGGAGACCTTGTCGAGGAAGACGTTCCTCGTTGTGAGGACGCGCCCTCCAAGGATGGAGACCTTGTCGAGGTAGATGCTCCTCGTTGTGAGGACGCGCCCTCCAAGGACGGAGACCATGTCCAGGTAGACGCTCCTCGTTGTGAGGACGCGTCTTCTAAGGATGGAGACCTTGTCGAGGAAGACGCTCCCCATTGTGAGAACGTGCCCTCCAAGGATGGAGACCTTGTCGAGGTAGACGCTACTCGTTATGAGGACGCGCCCTTCAAGGATGGAGACCTTGTCGAGGTAGATGCTACTCGTTGTGAGGATGCGCCCTCTAAGGATGGAGATCTTGTCAAGGTAGACGCTCCTCGTTGTGAGGACGCGCCCTCCAAGGATGGAGACCTTTTCGGAGTTAGACGCTCCTCATATAGAGGATGCTCCCTCCAAGAATGAATGCCTTTGTCAAGGTATATGCGCCTCTTGCAAAGGAAGGCTAGTATGGGATGAAATACTTGAGGGTAATCCCCACAATATTGTCGTAAGATTACACTTTGAAGTACGAAATGCCTTGTGAGAGGTGCACACTTTTGTATAATATCTCTTATTTCTTATGCCGAGTTAAGTCATGTAAGCTTAGAGATGTGGTGCATAAGTGGTAAACCTCTCTTGGTTGAGAACATGCCTTCATAGAGGCAGATGCAGAGGACCTACACTCATGGGATTGAAGGATGACACAAATTTTTGCTTGGATTTAGATATTAGAATTCCAATTTTGTTTTCAACTTCATATGGAATTCGGGGGTAGTTGTTATAGCCAAAATTTGGATATGGATCATTTCGGTCAAGAATGGGTCAATTGGAATCAAATTGGGGAAAAAGGATGAAGGATTAGGTTTTAGGCCGCAAGGAATGAGAGGAGGACGCGCCCAAGACTTAGGACACACCCACATTTAATGAAATACAAGATATGTTCCTAGGGGTAGGGCGCGCCCTAGTCAAGAGGAATGCACTACGTGGCTTATTTGGATGAACAGATTTGTCCTCGCTCAGGACAAGGCAAAGGGCTTGTCCTCGCTTTGGGCTTGTCCTCGCTCCAGGCTTGTCCTCGCTCCGGGCTTGTCCTCGTTTCGGGCTTGTCCTCGCTCAGGACAAGGCAAAGGGCTTCTCCTCGCTTCGGGCTTGTCCTCGCTCCGGGCTTGTCCTCACTCCAGGCTTGTCCTCGTTTCGGGCTTGTCCTCGCTCAGGACAAAGCAAAGGGCTTGTCCTCGCTCCAGGCTTGTCCTCACTCCAGGCTTGTCCTCGCTCCGGGCTTGTCCTCGTTCCGGGCTTGTCCTCGCTCAGAACAAGGTAAAGGGCTTGTCCTCGCTCCGGGCTTGTCCTCGCTCCGGGCTTGTCCTCGCTCAGGACAAGGTAAAGGGCTTGTCCTCACTTCGGGCTTGTCCTCGCTCAGGACAAGGCAAAGGGGTTGTTCTCGCTCCGGGCTTGTCCTCGCTCAGGATGATGCAATGAGCTTCTCCTCACCTGGGACAAGGAAAACAAGAACAACCTCAGGACAAGGCAATGATGGAAGGAGCAATGGATGATTATTTGCACTAACGTATTTGTTGCAGGTACTCTTTGAAGAATTCTCTCCTTGAGACGGTCAAGGAGGGGGATATCCGTGAAAAGCTTGAAGGCCTCCAGGGGTATGCCTGATGATTGAAGGCCTCCTCCTGTATTCAACGGGTGTCCTCGTTGGGGATGCGGGGTTAACTATGGTGTGTGCTCTGGGAACTCTGTTCTTGTATTCAACGGGTGTCCTTGTTGGAGAACTTTGGATTCATCCTGCACTTTGCACCCAAGAGCTTGGGATCACCTGTCCTGTTATTTGGTGGGTTATCCTCTTTCGGGGGACAGGGACGCGTCCGGCATTTGGGGTGAACCGTGGCTATACCTGCATCCGTAATTCGAGGGAGATAGCTGTAGCGGAGTGTTATCCTTGCGCAGGGAGATGCATTATCCGTGAACTCCTACGATTACGGACGAGCCTTGGGTCTTCGCGGTTGGGCCTCATAGTTGGACATTCCTAAAGCTAGTGGAAGATGGATTCTGGTTGGGCTTCTATCGGGCCTAAAAATAAGAAGTCTAATCCCATTAGATTTCTTGTTCCCCAAGAACTACGTCAGGCTTGATCCCTATATAAAGGGTACGTAGGTACATTGAGAGGGGTAAGAAGTTGAGAGCTGAAAAGGAGCATCCACTTGACCTAATCAATCTCAGCCACCAATTAACATACAACCACCACACACTGCTTGATATTCCGGTGAAGAACCACTATCATAGATCTTAATTCCGGCGAGAAACCTCAAACTTTGTTGTTACCAGATTCCTCCGTCAATAGCTATATCTATTCTGTCAGCCATCATCAAATATGTTATCCGTACTTCCTTTCAATCTTTTCCTTTTGGCCACAATGTGAAAAAAAATCAAAGAACTCAATAAGAACATACACTGTTTCACGACTCACGAGAGTAAATGAAAAAAACAGAGGGCCACAAGTAAGAAATCATCATTAGCAACCAACTGCATAGTAATTTGATGAAACTTGAAAGACAGAAGGCATTCAAGGCAAGAAAATGCAAATTGCAAACAGGATTAACATAATACAGAACATAGGCTTTAGGATACCAAACACACACTGATCCGATCAATTTCACACTGGCCCATTATTTTGCGTATGCAAATGATTCACCTAGTCTTACACTTTATTGTAATATTACACATTATTTCAAACATAGACTTATTAAAGAAAATCACAACATTAAACTACAGAGACAAATCTTAAGTGCAGCAGTCGGACCACTCCTCATCCTCAGGTGCATCAGAATTGTTAGGAAATGAATAACACACGGAGGGGGGGGGTGAATGGGTTTTTCTATTTTTAGGCTTTTCTTGAATGTTTATGGTTGAACAAAGTAAATTAATCTTGTAGTAAAATGTGTTCATGTAGAAATTAAGCTTGTAGAAAATAAAGAACACAAATCTTCAAAACTCACTTAATTTATATTAAAATTAAGAATGTTTTGCTACAAAATTTCTAGGCTCTTTGTTGATAAAGAGCTTAGCTTCTTCTTGAGAGAATTACAAGATTTTCTATCTAAATTGTTACAACTGACAAAAGATCAGTGTTAACTTTATAACTCAGTTAACTGCTGGTTTACATAGTATGCAATAAGACATACTATTAGCTTTTCTAAACTGTCACTTGTCATTTCTATTTATAGAAAAGTAACTCTTCCATTTATGGCTTAGCATATCTTTAGCATCCTGTGATTATCTTGATCTTCCTCTTTAAGTTAATCTTCACCATTGATCTTGCACATTCTTCAAGCTGCTTTTTGTAGACTTGTCAATCCAGTTGGTTGGATTGTGTAAGTCATATGTCATAGCCTATATGTATATTCGAGGATTCAACTCAACTCAAATAAGAATGTAATAAGTAAATAGTGGATCTACCGTCAGAGAGATCTCGCAAAGTAATATCTGTCAAAGGATTCAGAAACAAGGTTCATCTACAAACTTGAGGAGTTAATTCACTGGAAGAAGTTCAAGAAGTTGATCATGCCTCAGTGATATAAATCAAGATCGTGGATTTAATCAAGTGACAGAGATCTCGTCAGAGTATCATTAATTACAAGGATTTAATCTGAAGAAAATCAAAGTGTCAAAGTCAAGACATGAAGAAACGTCACGGAAGTTAGTCACTCATGAACCAGACAGTACATCGAGTGTCAACATTGAAGTGGTGGAATTGATTCATAATTTTCAGTGATTTTCAGAAGATTTGCAGATGGATGGGTGCTGTTGTAGACTAGAATTAATTCTCTATTAATTGATTAAGTCATCTAATTTAATTAAGAAAATAAATTATATCTGCGAAGAATAATTTATTTATTAATTGAATTAATTGATTAATTAATTCTGAATTAATTTTAGGAATTTTTAGAATTTAAATTGGATTAAAATTCATTTAAATTCAGCAAGTCAAACTGATTGTACTAGTATGACAATCGGTATGACAATCAATAGTCATACCGAAAGTCATGCTAGTATAAACAATAGTCTCAACGAAAGTTACACTGGGAGGAGGATTGTCTTGCTAGTTCATTCTGATTGTCTTGCTAGTTCATTCTGATAGTCTTGCTAGTTCATTCTGATAGTCTTGCTAGTTCATTTGATTGTCATACCGAAAGTCTTGCTGAGCTCAGGATTGTCATTCCAGTTCAATTCAATTCTGTTGAATGAATTAAAAAGAAACAGAAGCAGCAGAAAGCATCATCAAATATACAAGTCAACAAACAAGAACACAGCAGCCGCAGCAAATATTTCGTTTTTCATCTGCTTATTTCAAAGATCAATTTCTAGATTGCAAAGTTAAATCCAATCAACTATAAATCTTTATCTTGTTCTTGTGTAACAATCTAGCGGATCAAAATCCCTAGAACTTAATCTCAAATCGTGTTTAGCATTTGATTCTAATTATTGCAAAAATAGAAAAAGTTCATGTCGAATTTATTCTAGATTTGTGATAATTGATTTGAGATTAATCCCTTGTAATCGATACAGTTGTTGTAACACCTTTCAAGTTTAATAATATTTTTATTTAACTTGAATTTTGTTTCACATTTTTTATTCCACATTTATTCGATTATTTGGTACTGTTTGTATTCAACCCCCCCCCCTTCTACAAACAAATTGGGACCTAACAATTGGTATCAGAGCCTTCTGATTAACGAACAAATCAAGATCCTAGACTTTTGTGATTTTTCAACTCTTTGAATTTTTATTCATTCAAAAATTCATAATGACTTCACAAAAAGTTGGAATCGTTAAAATTCCACAATTTGATAAAGAGAATTATATCATGTGGAAGAAGAAGATGCTATTGTTTTTACAAGTTGCAAATCCCAAATATTCAATCTTGTTAAAGAAGGGTATAAAAACTCCGATGGTTATTGAACCGGAGGTGATAATAGATGATGTGGTGACTACTAAAGCTAGAACCTATCCAAAAGAGCCCGAAGATTTTACTCCTGCTGAGAAGGAATAAGCCTCCTTGGATGTCAGCCTTCAATTAATATTAATTGATTCCCTTGATCCCTTGATGAACAGACATGTGATGAACTGTAAAAATTCTAAACACATGTGGGAAACTATTGAGGTAATTAATGAAGGCACAGAGGAAGTTAGGGAGAACAAGTTGGAAATCCTAACCTCTGAATATGAACATTTAAAATCAAATCCAGGAGAAGGAATTACTGAAGTGTTTGAGAGGTACAATACGTTGATCAACAACCTGAACATCAATGGAAAGTATTATTCAATCAGGGAGGTCAACAAAAAGTTCCTTTTAACACTGCCAGCTCATCTTGAACATAGAATCACTGCCATTAGAGAAGCTAGAGATCTGAGTGAGATTTCTTTGGACAGGCTCTATGGAGTGTTAAAAACCTATGAGTTGGAGCAGATTCAACAGAAGAAAGTCTACGGGAAGGATAGAATGGTCAGCACATCTACTGCACTTGTAGCTGAAGGTCAACAACAACAACAATCTCAACAGTTAGAAAGAATGGTACAGTTTTCCAAGGGTGAGGAAAATGAGTTAGTAGCAGAATATGATCCTCCTACTACAAATCAATCAAGTGATGATTTTTATTCCTTGGAAGAGCTGGAGCAATTGGAAGATGAATCAATGGCCCAAATTGTCAAGAGATTCTCTAATGTCAGATTCAGGAGGAATCCCAAGCTTAAGTACAAGTCCAACTACAACAAATTCCAGAAAGGTGGATCTTCATCCTCTAACACCAGCAGTGGTGGATACCAAACAGGGATGGTTGATCGGGGCACCATTAGATGCTATAACTGTAATGAGTTGGGACACTTTTCCACAGAATGCAGGAAGCCAAAGCAAGTAAGGAAGAACTCTTATGATTCCAATCAGAAGAGTAACTCTGAAAGGGCTTATCTGGCAAAGGGAAGAAGCTGGGATGATACTGATAGTGAAGATGAAGAAGAAGGGAATCTTGCTCTTATGGCTATTGAGGGAAAAGCTTCATCGTCAAGAAAAGAGGTAAAATATACTGATGCTGAATTAGTATATCATCTAGGAGGCAACTTAGATAATGCACGTCGTGATAATGAACTGTTAAGTTTACAGATCAAAGACCTTGAGAAAGAGGTCAATGAATTAAGACTTGTGCATATTAATCAAGACAAGTTAAAAGAACAAGTATCTTTTCTAGAGAATAGAGTTGACTGTTATAGAAAACTCGAAACTATTCTCAAAGACAAGATCGCCGGTCTTGAGACTAAGGTTAAAGCCTACTTCAATTCTTGTTCGAAGGCTAAAGAGTTCTACAGTAAGCAAGCTGTTAATCAAACATCTGGAATAGGTTATGATTACAATGTTGCTATTGGAGAATTAGGCATAAACTCCCCTCCTCATGTATGTGCTAAAGGGAGGGAAGTACCACATGTGCTTAAGGGTGTTGATGAACCCCTCTATAAAGCATCAATTGCTGAACCATTTGATGCGACCTCTTCTGTTATTCAAGAAGAAATACGTGCTGAGGATCATGCTTATGAGAAGATTGTTTCCAAGTCATGTGAGTCGAAAGTTCCAGTCAAAGTTATGAAAGCAACTGAGACTAACTCAGACACACATGAGTTGGATAACAATAATGCCATGTCTACCATGCATAAATTGCCTGCTGTTAATCACTCTCATAAAGCATGTGGTGTTGCTAATTGTATATCTTGTGCTTTTAATATGATGTATGCTTATTTTAATGGTAAGCATGTGTCTAATGATAAGACTACTCCTCTTCAGCATGTGAATAATAAGAAGCATGATAGGTCTAAGACTGCTAGTCCTTCTAAGGCTAGAAAGGAAACATTTGTGCCTAAGCTTAAACAGAAATTTGTTAAGGTTGTTTACAAGGTCAAATGTTCAGTCATTGAGAAAGTTGAGACCATTAAAATTAAAAATGTTGTTTTGACTGACAAAGGACAATTCTACAAGTATGTCGGGCCCAACCAAGTTTGGGTTCCGAAGAAGGTCTAATCCATTTGTAGTGCAGGGCATTAAACAGGTGAAACCGGGAGTGTGGAGTCTTGACAGTGGATCATCAAGACATATGACCGGAGATAGAGCCCTGCTATCAAATGTGGATTGAGAAAGCTGGCCCCCTGGTTACCTTTGGAGATAACAGCAAAGGTTTATTCGAGGGATATGGTTGTTTGCAAGCTGGGAATGTTATCAGTGAAATTTTGTATAGTGTGCTAGGTTATTATCAGGAAGCAGTATCTAACATATAGCACGAGTGACGAGACTTGAGAATATTACGACATATCAGGCACCTGCTGCACATTACACTTGGAATTGGACTCTAGTAAGATGTGTACAAGTGTACTCCTGGTTGGTGAGTCAAAAGAGGAAGTCAATTCACCACAGTTCATGAACTTTGCAGCTGCAGATCTATTGGACTATGCAATCTCTTCTTCACAATCTCACTTCAGGTTGGTATGAACTAGTGTACTACTCAAGCAATTGTCAAGAACATGGTATGGCACTCTAACTGAAGTTATTGTTTAATATGAACTAGTAGAGTCGTCATATTTTTAACTCTCTTATCGTTAGGCACAATCATATTGTTTTATATGTGCAGTGATATATTGGTTATGTAACATAACAATTAGTATCTAAAGTACTTGACAAGTATCGGTCAATGATATGTTGTTAACATTATGTTGCAGATATTTGTAAGCTTTTGACATGAATGAGAATTACTTAGACTTTACCCTAAGTGATCAATGTTTTATCAAAAACTCATTCATATTAAAAAACAAAATCAAACTTCTTTATACATTAGTGATTTCTTATTTCATGTAAAATCTTTTGAAATCACTATTGTACATCATTTTATCTCTCTATTGCCATATGTTCTGCGATACAGGTTCAGTCTCCAATGACGTTCTTTCATTGACAGTCATGAGGTTGAAAACCCACAACGTCTATCCCAGACTGTAAAGACAAACACAAAAATAGAACCAACCAACACTCTCTTACCACTAAATGTAGTATGAATTAGCATGAGGGAGATAGTGCCTTAGTGCACCACATAAGGAAGGTTCTGAAGTCAACCCAGTAGCTCTGTCTCCTACAAAGATGAGTAGTATTTAAACCGAGAGAACTGCTAACCCCCATACATCTTCTCAAAAAGATATAATGGTTGAAAAGGCACAAAAACAGTTACTAGATTCATTCTCTCAACAGGGTGCGTCTATTGAAATTTGCCTGTCGGCCAAAGTATCCTATGTAGTGTCACCACTTCAAATATAAACAATTCTTGATGCACAAGGAAAGGTTACACACACAAAGGATGAGTTGACGGAAATAAGAGTTTCGACCATTTTAAGGTCAGATTCGATTGTTCAAGGTTCGTTAATGGACCAATTGCCTTTACATGTGTTAGGAGAGGATACTGATCCAAAAGCCATATGTCAGTGGTCAGTATCTACCTCCCCAGGCTTAAATCCCCTGGATGCATCTGCGGATAGTGGATCTGACATAGGCGCAGATCGGCAACTTGTTGACAATGATTCAGATATTACCTGATGAGTCACAAGGAAATGTCTTCACAGACATTAGAAGGGAACCTTGATCATTATGCTAAATTCTTTGGATCATTGTTTACCTTCCCAGAATTCAAATCTGGAACCCTAAAAGGGAAACTAGCAACTTGTAAATTATGACTCAGATTCATCTGACGAGTTTAACAAGGATGGGGATTTGCGAACTCCCATTGCACCATCTGTGACCTCCTTAAGGATGGCTAAGGTGATTTTCCTTGCAGGTACAGCTGGATTATGGAGCTATGAGAGAAGACTGATACACTTATGAGAATGAGTGTAAACACGAGTGGAGAGAAGAGTGAAACACATGTGAGTACACTAAATAGAATCACACACTCACAGTGAGGAAGAAAGAAAAACTACTTGTTATTTCTTTTCCAACCAAGTGAAATATGAGAACTCCTTCAGACGATGGCATACATTCCTTCTTTAAGGGGGAGATAAAAGCTTAAGTAATAGTTTGGAGGATTCCTCAACTAAGGGGGAGAAATAGCAGGGAGGAAGAAAAAGATCCTACATATGTACACTACACCACACCATTGTTGTTTATAACTACGGATCCTATTGTACGGGAGAGGTGGTAAACACAAGGTGATTTTCTAGTAAGGGAAGAAGCTGTTTTCAAAAGGGGAGTACCATTGGTTTTTATCTACGGATCCTATTGTACGGGAGAGGTGGTAAACGAAGGTGATATTCTTTAATCAGTTGATTCTCATAGGGGGAGAAGCAAGAGAGATATGTGCTTCTCAACAGGAAATGTGGTTGTACAAATGAAGATGGAACTACTTGAAGATATGTTCAGTCTAGAGGAACATCTACTTGGAATCTGGAAAATTTTAAATCTAGTCTAGAACTTTTCTACTATTTACTTTGCATTTTTGTTTATATCTTTTTCTTATTTGTTAGTTGAGTTATCCTCTAGGTATTTGTGTGTTATTGTCTAACAAACAAATAGGGGGAGATTGTAAGTCATATGTCATAGCCTATATGTATATTCGAGGATTTAACTCAACTCAAATAAGAATGTAATAAGTAAATAGTGGATCTACCGTCAGAGAGATCTCGCAAAGTAATATCTGTCAAAGGATTCAGAAACAAGGTTCATCTACAAACTTGAGGAGTTAATTCACTGGAAGAAGTTCAAGAAGTTGATCATGCCTCAGTGATATAAATCAAGATCGTGGATTTAATCAAGTGACAGAGATCTCGTCAGAGTATCATTAATTATAAGGATTTAATCTGAAGAAAATCAAAGTGTCAAAGTCAAGACATGAAGAAACGTCACGGAAGTTAGTCACTCATGAACCAGACAGTACATCGAGTGTCAACATTGAAGTGGTGGAATTGATTCATAATTTTCAGTGATTTTCAGAAGATTTGCAGAAGGATGGGTGCTGTTGTAGACTAGAATTAATTCTCTATTAATTGATTAAGTCATCTAATTTAATTAAGAAAATAAATTATATCTGCGAAGAATAATTTATTTATTAATTGAATTAATTGATTAATTAATTCTGAATTAATTTTAGGAATTTTCAGAATTTAAATTGGATTAAAATTCATTTAAATTCAGCAAGTCAAACTGATTGTACTAGTATGACAATCGGTATGACAATCAATAGTCATACCGAAAGTCATGCTAGTATAAACAATAGTCTCAACGAAAGTTACACTGGGAGGAGGATTGTCTTGCTAGTTCATTCTGATTGTCTTGCTAGTTCATTCTGATAGTCTTGCTAGTTCATTCTGATAGTCTTGCTAGTTCATTTGATTGTCATACCGAAAGTCTTGCTGAGCTCAGGATTGTCATTCCAGTTCAATTCAATTCTGTTGAATGAATTAAAAAGAAACAGAAGCAGCAGAAAGCATCATCAAATATACAAGTCAACAAACAAGAACACAGCAGCCGCAGCAAATATTTCATTTTTCATCTACTTATTTCAAAGATCAATTTCTAGATTGCAAAGTTAAATCCAATCAACTATAAATCTTTATCTTGTTCTTGTGTAACAATCTAGCGGATCAAAATCCCTAGAACTTAATCTCAAATCGCGTTTAGCATTTGATTCTAATTATTGCAAAAATAGAAAAAGTTCATGTCGAATTTATTCTAGATTTGTGATAATTGATTTGAGATTAATCCCTTGTAATCGATACAGTTGTTGTAACACCTTTCAAGTTTAATAATATTTTTATTTAACTTGAATTTTGTTTCACATTTTTTATTCCGCATTTATTCGATTATTTGGTACTGTTTGTATTCAACCCCCCCCCTTCTACAAACAAATTGGGACCTAACAGATTGTTTGTTGATTATTTATCTTGAATATTGAACTGGTCTGTGATTTTGTACTTTGAGAATTTCACTCGAGATTTCCAATTAGGCATATAGAGATCTTGACATCTTGATAAGTATAATGACTTATCGAGATCTCTAATGCTCTAGTGAGTTTGACTTATAGAGGTCTCTGAGTTCTCGAATGAAACTTTGGCTTGTCGAGATCTCTCAGCATCATGTCTTCACTTGACTTATCGACAACTTAGAGTTCTCTAGTGAATTTTGACTTATCGATATCTTTGAGTTCTCTAGTGAACTTTGACTTATCGATAACTCAGAGTTCTCTAATGAGTTTATACTTGTCGATAACTCTGAGTTCTCTAGTGAATAAATGACTTGTCGATATCTCCAACCTTCATGTCTTCTTGACTTGTTGATATCTCTCTGAGTTCTCTAGTAGCTTTTCTGACTTCTCGATAAGTCATTTGGAGTTCTCAAATGACTTCTCTATAACACTAAATCTGTGACTTGTAGAGATCTTGACTTAATGTATTTTTATCCAAACAGATTTATTCAACTCCAAGCTTCTTCAAAATTCTTCTGAAGCATGACCACCTAGATCTTCTTCCAGATAGAATCCTTAGGCTTGATACTGTTTCAGGAAAAAGACTCCAGTATACTCATTTGTATTTTTACAGACTTTAAAATGTTACAAGTACAAATACAAACTATGATAATAATACAACTTACTTAGGGTTGTCAAATTGTCTTAGCCTTGTTAAGGTATTGGCATGTTTTATACAACAATCTCCCCCAATTTGTGAGAAGATTGCTTAACATAAATTCATGCCTGTTAACAAGACTAACTCCAAGTTTAAAATGATGGAAAATAAAATTAATACACAAAGCTTGATAGAATTACAATTTTTGTACAGCATAAGATTTACAAGGTTCAATGGTTACAAGTATCAGGTAAAGACAGTTTTTGTGTCTGATTCTTCTCTAAGTTGATCCTTTAAGTGGTCAAGAAGTTCAAGTTCTTCTATAATAGGTGTTCCACTTAAAGCTTCTATAAGTTTTTGTCTTGCTACCTTAGGATAACCACTGTCTAGAAATTCTATATAGAATCTTGAGAATCCATCATCTTTGATGTTTAGAAATCTTCCATCTTTGGAGATTCTGCTCATTCCTTTTGCTTTTAACTCTTCAGATCTTTTTATGTACAACTCAATCTCTTCATCATACCTCCTTCTTCTTTCTTCAGCTTCAACCTCATTTCTTTTCTTTGTTTCCTCCCTTTTAATCAACCATTCAGCTAGAACTGATCTTCATGCCCTTGTAGCAGTATCCTTGTCCTTTAACAAGCTTATCACCTTCTTAATTTATGTTGGAGACAAGAAATCCATTAAGTCATTGCCAAGAAAAGTGAATGTCCCATCTTCAAAATAAATTATAACTTCTCTTAGGGATACCACCCAGACTCTAACAATTTCCTCAGCTAGATGTTGGAAATGGTCTTCATCTGAGGTGCACCAATTTCGATGTAGAAAGTCAGACTCTTTAAAGCAATTCCAGATGGCCCTTTCAGTGACTTCTTCTTTCTTTGTAGACTTGACTTTCTTAGGTTTTATACCAACATATTTGTGCTTAAATTTTAGTGAAGGTTTGGCTAAAGGTAGGGTTGTCATTTTCTTGAGATTAGTTTGGCTTGAGGTGATTGGAATTTTTAGGAAAGAGTTGGCTGTTTGTTTGTACAGAAACTTTGGATTTGAGGTTTGAGGTGGTTTGATGTTTGAAATAGTTGATGTTTTAGGTTGAGCTGAGGTTTGAGCTAGTTGTGTTTGGATTTTTAGAGTTTGATGTGGTTATGAGCCGTCATGAAGCTTTTTGCTTCTCCTCTCACTTCTTCTCTTCTTTTCTTCATCTTTCTTGTCATCCTCCTTCTTCTTCTCTCCACTCTTGATGTCAGATGGCTTACTG
The DNA here is from genome assembly GCF_009905375.1 of Apium graveolens. Classification (NCBI taxonomy): domain Eukaryota; kingdom Viridiplantae; phylum Streptophyta; class Magnoliopsida; order Apiales; family Apiaceae; genus Apium; species Apium graveolens. The sequence goes on from NC_133652.1 coordinate 47,909,388, forward strand.
GATTGACTTGGATTCGAGCCAGAAGGATTTTGATCATCTTTCTTCTGCTCATCATCATCCAAATCATCCTTGTTGATCTGTGTTTTGAGCAAGTTGGCTTCTGCATTATCCAGATATCTCCTCAGTAGCTTTATCATTTCCATATCATCATTGTTCTTGTTCTTCTTGGTTTTTAAACCAGTTCCAAGGATCATGATAAGCTTCTTGTTACTCAAGACACACTGTTTGGGGATATTAAAATGTTTGAATTGTTTGGTATTTGGGCAAATATATGTTATACCCTTGCTTGGCTGTAGATATGCTTTAGGAAAGGAAACCACTTGAGCATCTCTCAATTCAGTTAATAGCATGGTATCTTCACGAGTTATAATTTTAACTTCGCTGATGAAGATATCTAACTCAGATGCCCTCCTTGAGACAAGGTAATTGAGGGGCACCTGCAGACATCTGTCTGTCCCTGAGTCATTTACATTGATCACTATTCTCTTGTGCAAAAAGTTGTCCTGATTGACCATGATCACTCTTATCAAATTAATTGTCTTGTCCAGGGCCTTTTTATATGTAAAGTGATTGTTGTTGAGAGAAGATTTTAAGACTTTGAGTAGTTCATCAAACTCTCTGCTTAGACTAGGTCCTTCAGCAGCCCTAATAAGTCTCTCCATGTCAAGATCAACTTCTTTAGATAATTTCTTTTCAGCACTCTGGACTTGTTGTTGAGATGACCTTGATTGTGCCAATCTAGCCTCTATCTCTCCCTTAGTCTTGTTGACAGGCATGAGGAGGGGAGTAGGAATTTCAGGCCTTACTTGTTCAGGTATAGAAGATAGTGGTATGTTGAGTTTGGCCATGATGGCTCCCAAAGCTATAAAATTCTGCATTTAAAGATGCTTATGGGAGTTCACCAGGGTTTGGATATCTGTTTGTTGGCTCTTGACAGGAGATGGCAAGGCCTGAACTTGTGCAGTGAGAGAAGAGTTGGAGTCTTGCAATGCAGTGACTTGACCTTGTAGAGATTGAATTTGTAGAGTTGTTGATGTAGATGCAGGTTGATGGGAGCTTGATGTAGAGACAGCAGTAGAGGACCCAAATGTAGCTTGCACAAATTTCTGAATTTCATCCATGACCAAGGGAGAAGGAGTGTATCTTGTAGTGTGCATCTGATCTAGCTTCAACCTTGTGTCATTAGAGTTAGTGATATGATTTTGAACTTGCTTGTGCAAGGCAACAAAGGAGTCCTTGAGTCGTGTCATGCCTTTATCTACCCCACTGAGATCATATCTGGACATTTGGTCTGAGAAGTGTTTGAATTGATTTTTGATCTCAGTTTGAGAGGGAATGAGTTCATCCATCTTTTCCCTTACCATCTTTCTGATCCTGTCTTCATGACCAGTCAATTTGACTTCAAGAGCTTTACCAAAAAGATGAAAAGCCTTGAGTTGAGCTTTATACACTTCTATGACTGCATCATATACTTCTTGTGGAGTCAAGGCCTTTGTATTGCTTCCAAGGATAGTAACATACTCTTCCCTGAATCTGGCCAAGACTTGATCCATTTCCAACACAAAGTCATCAGATAGCCATGCATCCACATTTCCATCTTGCTCTGCATCATTTACAATTTTCTCTTTCTGCTTCTCAACTTCTTCATTGTATGTAAGCATGATAGCTTGATAATCTTGATTGCTCATGTTGGAAGTCAGAAGATGCTGAGAGATGTTGGCCAGTCCAGAAATCTGCTCCACTATTAGATCATCTACATAAGTTGGTTGAGAGCCAGATTCTTACATCCACTAAGAGAAAATGTGAGGTTGTAAGGAGGATGGTTCAGAAACACCCGTGACTGAAGTCACAGTTTGACTCACAGATTGCTCTGTGGTTTTGACAGTGTGTTTTCCTCCACTTGTAGTGGGAACCTCCAATTGGAGGGGTTTTGACTGGGTTACTGTCATGTACACCAGCCTCAAACCCTTGTGTGTCTTGCAACACACTGGCACTTGAATGTGCTATACTTGCCTCCCCTATGACAGGATCATGGGCAATTATACTCCTAGCTTCAATTTTCAAGGCAATTTCTGCTAGGGTTGTGAGGGGAGTTGCTCCTACATGAGGGGCCTCCAATTGAATTGGAGAGGATTTAGATAGCTCCCCCTCAAGAGTACTACCCTCAAACCTTTCAGTCTGTGAGGACTGTTTTGCACATGAAGGTGCATTAGTGATATCCATAGGGTCTTCAGTAAAAACTGATGAAACCCCCATGGTTTTGATGGTGTCATCAAGGTCTACCCCAACATATAGCCTCTCACCATCTAAATGGAGTGTCTGGGTGGTGAGCAAAGCTTCTTGAGCTAAGTCACTTGATTTTTATTGCACTTGAGAAGTGGATTCAAGTGGAATTGAATAGAAAAATTTGAGTCATAAGAATTTGATGCTCAGTTGTGAGTGTTGACAGCTCCCCCTGAATGAATGAGGGAGCTTTAAGAGATGTGTCCTCACAGTGTGTGCCTTCCTTGTTTCTCATACCATATACTTGAATTACTTCTTGTGCAGGCTGTGCAGACTCACTACTGGTTGTTTTTACAACCGCATCCTGTTGGAAGGATGCAGAGGTGGCTAGAGTGGTCAGCTCAGTTTGTTTACTCCTTTTGGATCCCTTGACCAAGGGTGACTCTTTCTCATCTATGTCTTCACCACTCTCAGTTATGACAGTCAAGGTTGCCCCCTTTCTCTTCTTTTTACTCACCTCATCCTTTTGAGAAGATGATGTGGTTAGTTGCCTAGCTTCTAAAGGTTTTAAAAGAATGGTTGCAGCTTGGGAAGATCCCTGTGGGTGTTCCTGTTTTTGAACTTCCACAGGTTCAGGGATCATAGATGTGCTAGATTAACTACCAATACATCTCATGTCTGACATAGAATAAGGGTAAGTCTTAAATCTTTCAATCATGAAAGGTGTTAAATTAAGACATACTAGAACTTATTCTTAGTAAGAAGTGATCCAAATAGAATTTTGGATACTTGCTTACATTTTCCAATTAGTGTCATGTTTACACCTTCTAGCATATGTATGTCATTTACTTTATAATTTAAAGATGACATAATAAATCTAGGCAAAAAGATCTCTTTACCTCTTGATTACAATGGCATAGTTAACCTGGTGCTTAGCTCCTCCAATATGTAGTGTCCTACATTTATCTGTTTGTTGTGAGCCATTGAGTAGCCCAGCTTCTGTACAACACTGGATATGTTGTCAAATCCTGACTTTCTATAAGTAAATGCCCTTATCACAGAGTCAAATAGGAATGACCATTCCCTCCACAAATATTTCTTGTTCATGTTGGCCAGATTAATCCTCTCAGAATAATTTATGAAGTCCATGAACTCATACAGCTCATCCCGAGTTGGAGCCTCCACCAGATTGTCAATAGGAATGCCCAAAGCCTTGTTGACATCATCTTCAAGAATCTCCACTTGTTGTTCCTTAATTGTGTAGTTTATCACTATAGTTACAGCTTGATTCTCATGCACAACTGTTCTGATTATTGTTGTGTTCCAGAAATCACCTAACACATCTAAATACAATACAAGATTAGCAGTTAGAGCACCTACAAAGTAGGTTTTAAAATGAAACTTAACAAAACACTGAAAAACTTCATTGCTTGATTTGCATCCAGAAATGCAAGAAAGTTGGTTTCCATGGGAAGAAAGGGTACAAGATTGTTGGCTGCCATTCATATGAGTATGAAGTTTAGTGGGTAAAAGAGATTTGTGAGAAAAAAGGAAAAACTAGAGAGAAATCAGTTTTGGATTGAAAACTAGGTCACTTAAGATCTCAAAAGTTGTAAGTAAGTGTATGTATCGAGAAGTCTGGGTATTTATAGTAAAACCAACTGCTGTCAACCCTGCATCCAACAAAATCTACATCTGTGTAACCAACAGCTTCAAAACCAGTTCCTTTAGGATACCATAATCCCAAGTTTGGAGTCCCCATCAAGTATCTGAAGATCCTTTTAACAGCCATCAAATGTGATTCTTTTGGATTGGCTTAAAATCTTGCACACATACATGTTGCAAACATTATGTCTAGTCTGCTTGCAGTTAAGTAAAGTAGTGATCCAATCATCCCTCTATATCCTAAAATATCTACACTCTAGCCTTTCCTGTCTCCATCTAACTTTGTTGCAGTAGATATTGGTGTAGAAGCAGGTGAACAATCAACCATGCCAAACTTTTTCAATAAATCCTTGACATACTTAGTTTGTCTGATAAAGATACCATCACTTCTTTGACTGACTTGAAGTCCAAGACAATAACTTAATTCTCCCATCATGCTCATTTTATATTCACTCTGCATAAGCTTAGAGAATCTTTGCCACAACTTCTCATTAGTAGATCCAAAAATAATGTCATCTACATATATCCGAACTAGAATCATGTCATTACCATGGTTTTTATAGAAGAGAGTTTTGTCTATTGTTCCTCTAGTAAAACCATGTTTAAGCAGAAATTCTGACAATATATCATACCAAGCTCTAGGTGCCTGCTTTAATCCATATAGAGTCTTGAGTAGTTTATACATAAAGTTTGGAAATTCAGGATCTTCAAATCCAGGTGGTTGTTGCACATACACTTCTTCTAGCTCACCATTTAGAAGTCACTTTTCACATCTATTTGATACACTTTGAAATTTGAGTGTGCAGCAAATGCTAGAAAAATCCTTATTGCTTCAAGTCTTGCAACTGGAGCAAAAGTTTCATCATAATCAATCCCTTCTTCCTGTGAGTAGCCTTTTGCAACCAACCTTGCTTTGTTTCTGGTAACCACACCATTTTTATCCATCTTGTTCCTGTACACCCACTTTATTCCAATCACATTTCTGTTCTTTGGAACAGGAACCAACTCCCAAACTTTGTTTCTTTCAAACCGATTGAGCTCTTCTTGCATAGCAGATATCCAATCAGGGTCCATTAGAGCTTCTTCGGTTTTATTGGGCTTAACTTGAGATAGAAAGCATGCATATAGACACTCATTAACAGTTGCACTCCTAGTCCGTACACCAGCATTAGGATCACCAATTATTACATTAAGATTGTGACTTCTATCCTATTTCCTGGTGTGAGTTTGTTGATTGGTGCCTTCATCATTTTCTTCATTGTTGGTATGATTTGTAGATTCTTCTTCTCTTTCTCCCCTGAGTTTGTGCTGTCAAAATCAGGTGTTTGAGATGAGTTTCCATTTCCTTAATTCTCTTGTCCTGTAGATTATTCATTAAATATGTGTTGTGCATTGACTTCATCATCACCATCAGAATCACTATCAATGTTGAGGTTTTCAAATGCAAGGGCTTCGGCTTCATTTTCATCAAGGCATTCCAAGCCTGGACACTTGTCATCATCAAAAGTCACATCTGTGTTTTCCATAATTTTCTTTTGATCTAAGACATAGACCTTGTAGGCAGTTCTCTCCAATGAATATCCTAGAAAAATTGCTTCAAAAACTTTTGAGTCAAATTTTCCCACATATTCAGAGTTGTCTTTCAAAATGTAACACTTGTTTCCAAACACATGAAGATGCTTTACAGTAGGCTTTCTTTTAGACATGATTGAGTAAGGTGATTTGTCATGTGCTTTGTTGATGAGATTACTGTTCAAAGTGTAATATGCAGTGTTAACAACCTATTCCCAAAAACTTATTGGCAACTTGGCATCTTGCAACATTATTCTAGCAGCTTCAACTAATATTCTGTTCTTCCTTTCAACTACTCCATTTTGTTGAGGAGTTCTAGCAGCTGAGAATTCTTGAACAATTCCTTTACTTTTACAGAATTCACTCAAGGTAGCATTTCTGAATTCTGTTCCATTATCACTTCTCAATTTTTTTACATGGTTGTAATCTTCAGCCTGTTTTTCTATCTTCTTGATGTGCTCAATTATGATGTGTGGAGTTTCATCTTTAGAGTACTTGAACTCTACCTAAGTGTATCTTGAGAAATCATCCACCATCACAAGTGCATATTTGTTCCTTGAAATAGATAAGACATTTACTGGCCCAAACAAGTCCATATGAATTAGTTGCAAAGAAGTACTTGAGGAATTCAGAGTTTTTGACTTGTGACTTGATCTTTTAATTTTTCCTTTCTGACAAGCTTCACAAACTTCAACTTGAGTAAACTCCAGTTTAGGCATGTCTCTTACCAACTCCTTTTTGACCAAGGTATTAATTGCCTTGAAATTCAAGTGAGATAGTTTTTATGCCAAAGCTTGCTTTGTTCTTCTGATGCCTTGGTGTAGAAGTAATAAATGCCATCCTTATTTGTTGTGTCCAAGTCTGCAACAAACAAGCTTCATTTCCTTGCTCCTTTCAGAGCAACTTCAGCAGTTTTCTTGTTGATGAAAGTGCATTCTTCTTTGTTGAATAAAGCTTCAAAGCCTTTGTCTGCAAATTGGCTAACACTGAGAAGAATCACTTCAAGACCAGCTACTAGTGCTACATCATCAATGACAATATTTTCAGAAACTATCTTGCCATATCCCATTGTGAATCCTTTGCTGATGTCTCCAAAAGTCACCAAAGGGTCAGCTTTCTCCTCAAACTGTGATAGCAGGCTTTATCACCTGTCATATGCCTGGAACATCCATTGTCTATGATCCAGATGACTTTCTTCACTTTTCCCTGCACACAATGAGTTTTAAGTGTATTTAGCAACCCAAGCAGTGTTGGGTACTTTCTTCTTGTTAACTGATTTAGCAGAAGTAGAATGAGTAGTTTCAGATAAAATAGAGTTCAATGACTGTTGTGCATTTTCCCTATCTGATGTCAACCCAATTTTTGTTTCTTTAAGGTCTACTCTCAGTTTGTGGCAACTGTTCATCACTTTCAAACTGCAAGGGATGCACTCAAACTTGTCACCGAATGATTAGGAATCATTTGCATTTGCTTCATTGTATTTGCAGGCTCCATCAGTTGGCTTGCTAACTACCTTTTTGCATAGGTGAGTTAGGTGATTCACAGAGCCATATTTTTCACACTTCTTTCTTGGAGCATCTGCAACATAAGCAAATTTATTGCTTTTATTTATCCCTATTTTCCCATTTCTATTTTTCTTCTTCTTTCTTGCATCTTCAATCTTTCACAAGAGTCTCGGTGCTTAAATTGTCCATGAGATTTTCTTCAGTTTTAGAAGATTGAGTTGAGTTTGCACTTTTCCTTTCATTATCCTCATCTGTAATTTCTTTCTTGATAATCAACTCTTCTTCACTGAAGTTTACTTCACAAGCCTTGAACACAGGTGACCCAACCTTTTTCAGCATTGCTAGAACATTTTTGTTCTCTGTTGCTTTTCCTTTGTCACTTATGTTTTTCTTCTTTTTGTTCAAGACATCATATTTAAGACCAATAACAATGTTTGCACATGGTTTGTTTTTCTCATGGTACTGACCAACTAATTGAGATACATTTCTAAAGGACTTCAACTTCACTTCATTTTTCTCCAACTTCTCCCTTAGCACTGCTTCAATTTCATTTGCATACTTGAGCTTATTTTTTAGATGTGCATTTTCTTGTTTTAAAGCTTTAAGCTCCACCAACAACAATTCAGTTTCTTGCTTCTCACTTTCAAGCTTCTCATTTATCTTTGTTAATCTGCTCACTTCTTAATTAGCAGTAACCATGCCTGTGTGGATGTGAAACATTTATGTGCTCATCTTTTCTACAGTTTCCTTATATTGATTCACATTTAAATCAATTATGGTAAGAGTTGGTACCTGTGATTTAGATGAGGATGATTCTCCTTGCTCCAAGGCCATGAATGCATAATTTCCAAATTTTTCATCTTCATCATTTTCATAGTCATCCCAACTTTTACCCTCTGCAATATAAGCTTTACTTTGTTGTTTCTTTATTAGAGCTTCATACTTTGCTTTAAGTTCAAGATAAGCTTTATCAATCTTTGCTTTCTTGGGTTTCCTGCATTCTGTAGCAAAATGGACCAACTCATCACAATTGTAACACCTTATCTTAGATCTGTCAACAGATCCAGTTTTGTAACCATTCTTGCTCTCAGAATTGTACTTTCCTTTTCCTTTCCAGTTGTTGTCTTTGTTGAAAGACTGTCATTTACCCTTGAACTATCTTGGCTTCTTTACTTTAATGTTAGAGAATTTTCTAGCCAGATACGCAATTAACTGAACTAGGTCATCCAGTTCATCAAGAGTGTAGAACTCATCTTCTTTCAATTCCAGAATGACTTGTTCTTGTGAATCATTTGTTTTTTACTCACGTGTTGAGGCAACTGGAGTTTGAGATCTTGGCTCTTCAGTAGATGTTTGGCTTTCATTGACAATTAAAGCACTTGAGCTATCTACAACATGTCCTTGGCCAGATGTCAATGATTTTCTCTAAATTATTTCAAGTTTATATGTTTTAAGAATTCCATACAGAACTTCCAGTGTTATCCTACTCAAGTCTCTCCCTTCTCTGATTGCTGAGATTTTCTGTTCCAAATGATCAGGGAGAGTAAGCAAGAATTTTAGGTTCATTTCTTCAGCTTCATAATATTTTTCATGAAGTTGCAAGTCATTTATCAGCTTATTGAATCTTTCAAACACATCAGTAATACTTTCCTTTGGCTTTGCCATAAAACCCTCATACTGTGAAATCGGTATTCTTCTTTGGTTTGACCTAACTTCTTCAGTTCCCTCACATAATATCTCTATCTTTTCCCAGATCTGTTTTGCAGTGTCACAGTTAACAATGTTGTTATACATTACATTGTCAAGTGACTCAATTAAGATTAACTGCAAGCCACTATCCAGAAAGACTTTCTCTTTCTCAGGCTCAGAGTATTCTGCAGGGTCCCTGGGAGCATAAAGAGCTGGAATAACCATATCTCCATATGTAAATTCCTCAACTCTAACCATAAGAGTGAAGGGCCCATTCTTGAGGATCTGAATGTAGAGTGGATTGGCCATCCTGGTAAACATCATCATTTTCTTTTTCCAAAGAGTATAGTTAGCTTTGTCAAAGGTAGAAATTTTGATGCTACTGATTTTCTGTGTATTCATTCTTCCAAGATCTTGAATCTGTTTACTTTCAGATTTTGCTCTGATACCACTTGTTAGGAAATGAATAACACATAGGGGGCAAATGTGTTTTTTCTGTTTTTAGGCTTTTCTTGAATGTTTATAGTTGAACAAAGTAAATTTAATCTTGTAGTAAAATGTGTTCATGCAGAAATTAAGCTTGCTGAATATAAAGAACACAAATCTTCAAAACTCACTTAATTTTATATTAAAATTATGAATGTTTTGCTACAAAATTTCTAGGCTCTTTATTGATAAAGAGCTTAGCTTCTTCTTGAGAGAATTACAAGATTTTCTATCTAAATTGTTACAACTGACAAAAGACCAGTGTTAACTTTATAACTCAGTTAACTGCTGGTTTACATAGTATGCAATAAGACATACTTTTAGCTTTTCTAAACTGTCACTTGTCATTTCTATTTATAGAAAAGTAACTCTTCCATTTCTGGATTAGCATATCTTTAGCATCCTATGATTATCTTGATCTTCCTCTTTCAGTTAATCTTCACCATTGATCTTGCACATTCCTCAAGCTGCTTTTTGTAGACTTGTCAATCCAGTTGGTTGGATTGTTTGTTGATTATTTATCTTGAATATTGAACTGGTCTGTGATTTTGTACTTTGAGAATTTCACTCAAGATCTCCAATTAGGCATATAGAGATCTTGACATCTCGATAAGTATAATGACTTATCGAGATCTCTAATGCTCTAGTGAGTTTGAGTTATAGAGGTCTCTGAGTTCTCGAATGAAACTTTGGCTTATCGAGATCTCTCAGCATCATGTCTTCACTTTGACTTGTCGACAACTTAGAGTTCTCTAGTGAATTTTGACTTATCGATATCTCTGAGTTCTCTAGTGAACTTTAACTTATCGATAACTCAGAGTTCTCTAATGAATTTAGACTTATCGATAACTCTGAGTTCTCTAGTGAAGAAATGACTTGTCGATATCTCCAACCTTGATGTCTTCTTGACTTATCGATATCTCTCTGAGTTCTCTAGTAGCTTTCCTGACTTCTCGATAAGTCATTTGGAGTTCTCGAATGACTTCTCTATAACACTAAATCTGTGACTTGTAGAGATCTTGACTTAGAGTATTTTTAACCAAACAAATTTATTCAACTCCAAACTTCTTCAAAATTCTTCTAAGGCATGATCACTTTGATCTTCTTCCAGATAGAATCCTTAGGTTTGATACTGTTTCAGGAAAAAGACTTCAGTCTGCTCCTTTACATTTTTACAGACTTTAAAATGTTACAAGTACAAATACAAACTAAGATAACAATACAACTTACTTAGGGTTGACAAATTATCTTAGTCTTGTTAAGGTACAGGCATATTTTATACAACAAGAATCCACAACAGTGTCATAGTTATTAACATCAGAATAATAGTAGCCATTATCATCATCTGAAGCAATCAAGATGCCACAAGATTTAACAAGATAATGCGTGTTACGGAATGAACTGGCAATCCCTTTTTCTATAGCATCATGGTCCAAACCATGTGCACCTTCATCGAACACGCACTCCATTTGAGGCTCAAGCTGCATTTTTCGGAGAACATCAGCACAGGAAAGCCCGGGAACAGCTTGTGTCACTGCAAAATTTTGAGAAAGTGCATATGTATACAAATTGTCAGGTTATTGAAGCTGTCTTGGATCCCGATGTGTTTGTTTTTCAATTTTACAGTAATTAAGATATCTACACCCTGCATGAATTCTTTACAAATATAGATTACAGTCGACTCTTCTAGGTTTATTGAAATACTGTGAATCCTTCAAGTGTACCTTTGTATGCCATTCTTGAGAAAAGACACATAGGGAAGGAAATCAATTTTCCAAACAAAAGAAGAACTTCATATTCTTCCATCCAGAGCCAGGCTTAGAGTAATACTACAAAGTAGAATATATATTTGTACCAATAAAATATTCACTATAAGTCTCTATATAAAGTAACAATACCCCTCATTTTCAAGCATAAAAGCGAGAGGCACATGAATATACATATTTTGGGGGCCTCTTTTGAATCTTCTATACTTGTTGTTCACAGTCACAGTGCACACCAGCTATAGTTCCGGACTTCGGCATTAAATTAATTAGAAATCATCAGCCATATTACTGATACTTATCTATTTTGGACTTTGTAACATGAATTCTACCATAACCCTCTCTTCCAGGAGGTCTGAGGCAGTTGTTAGCCAGTACCCTTCTCAGAGGTTACTTGATCAACCTGCTAGAATTGTTCCCCTATGGTTTAATCCCCCTCCCGTTCAGCTAAAATTTTTTTAGTACAGAATAGGATATCGTCCTATATAAGAAATTTTTAGATTGTTGTCAATTCTGTTATACATAATTCCTTGTTTAAATTTCTTTAACTTTGAAGAAGATAGTGATTTAATATATCATGTCATTATAAAATTTCATTCTGGTATCTAGTTAATCCAGGTAAGATCAGGCCAAAGGTTCAAGGTGTAGTTCATTTGACTTCTATAGTGTTAGATATATTTGATAATGTCATGGCTAATATGATTTGTGTTTAAGTTTTCAGATATTACTTAACTGGACAAATCAGTACTTAACTGGAAATCGGTACTTATACTGAAGTCAGGACTTAAGATATCAGAACTTAAGTTATCAGAACTTAAGATATCAGAAGATATTTATCAGGAGATAATATCAGGACTTAATGAGACTTTCAGATAAGGCAGGCGGCTGATTGAAAGGAAAGAAGATCAAGACAAATACAAGAAGAAATATGCATGAAGAAGGAATTCTATGAAGAATATAATACTTGGAAGAAAAGATAACTAGTTGATATATTTTAGGAAGCAGAATTATATTCCATATCAATTAGAACATTATCTTGTAACTGTTTAGTATATAAACACAGACATAGAGTTTACACGATAGGTGTTATCTTAATCGAAGTTATTATTCATTGTAACCCTAGCAGCTCTCGTGATAATTTGTTCATCACTGAGAAAGGACAGTTCTATATTGTACAGAGTTTATTGTGTTGAATAAAATCTGTGTTCTGTTACTTGAGTTCTTATATTCGATTTGATTGTAGTAAACACTGTATTCAACCCCCTTCTACAGTGTGTGTGACCTAACAAGTGGTATTAGAGCGATCTGTTAACATACATACAGTTTAAGATCCAAAAACAATCATGTCTGAAGAAGAAACTCCAACCAAGCCCACCAAAACTGAAGAAACTCCAAAAACCATAACCCATAGTCGATATGAGACTATAAGAGTTTCCATGTTGAAACCTTCTGAGTATTCCATATGGAAAGTGAAGATGGTTATGTTTCTGGAAGCTACAGATCCAGAATATCTCGACAGGATTAATGAAGGACCACATATGCCAACCAAACTCTCTTTGGAAGTCGCAGGTCAGCCATCAAAGTCTGTACCAAAGGAGAAAAGTAATTACACTGCTGAAGATATCTCATCGATTTTAAAGGATGCAAAGGTAAGACACTTGCTGCATAGTGCCATTGATAATGTCATGTCAAACAGGGTAATTCAATGCAAGACTGCAAAAGAGATATGGGATGCTTTGGAAATAAGGTGTCAGGGAACTGATTCAATCAAGAAGAACAGGAAAACAATACTCACTCAAGAGTATGAGCACTTTGACTCAAAGCCTGATGAGTCATTAACTGATTTATATGACAGGTTTGTCAAACTCTTGAATGATTTGTCACTAGTTGACAAAGAGTATGATATTGAAGATTCAAATCTTAAATTACTGTTGGCTCTTCCTAAAAGATGGGATTTGAAGGCCACAATAATAAGAGATAACTATAATCTTGATGAAACAACTCTTGATGAAATTTATGGGATGCTCAAGACTCATGAACTTGAGATGGAACAATGAAGCAAGAGGAATGGAAGAAAGTCAAGGACAGTTGCCTTTGTGGCTGAGGAGGAAAGTCCCAAAGTTGCTGCCTCAAAGAAAGGCAAGGGAAAAACTCTCATCACAAAGTCTGATACTGAGTCATCAAGTTCTGATACTGATGATGACTCAGAAACTGAAAGTATACCTGAGATGGACCCTGATGAAGAGATGATGAAGCTGTGTGCTCTTATGGTGAAAGGAATCACAAAGATTGCATATAGGAAATTCAGGAGAGGAAAGAAGTTTTCCAAGAAAGGTGCAAGTTCTGATAAGAAAGGTTTCAGAAAATCTGAAGGCAAAGGAGGAAAGTCTGACAGAGGAGATTACTCAAATGTTAAATGCTACAACTATGGTGAGAAAGGCCACATATCTCCTGATTGCCGAAAAAGGGAAGAGTGACAAAGGCAAGGCTCTTGTCACAAAGAAGAAAAGTTGGTCAGATGCTTCAGATTCTGAGGATGAGGAAAATCATGCCTTGATGGTAAATGCTAATAGCAGTTCTGATACTGCTGACTTAAAGGTACCTCAAACTACTTATGCCTTTCATACTGATGATATTATTGAGTTGAGAAGATATCTTAAAACCATGTTCATTAGTTATAAAGATCAAACTTTAACATGTGAAAGATTAACTTCTGAAAATCTTGCTTATAAAAAGAGGAATGATTATTTAGAAAAAGAGTTAGTCATGTTCCATCAAACTCAGAAAGATAGAGATGATGCCTTTTATGTTAGGGATGAAGTGCTAAAAATGAATGAATCTCTAAAAACTGAGTTAGAAAAGGAAAGAGAGATTATCAGGACTTGGACTAACTCTGGTAAAGCAACTCAGGGTATTCTTAGTAGTGGAAACTGGAAAGAGGGCTTAGGTTATGGAGATGATAAGAACAGTAAGGGAACTGTAGAAATTGAGCCTATAGTTATTAAATAAAAACCAAAGGTAAATCCTGTTAAGTTTGTAACTGTAAAGACTGATATTGAGAAATCAGAAGTTAAGGAGAAATTAACTTCTGACAAACCTAAACAGGATAAGCCAATTGAAGTTAACATAGGCTTAATGACAAAGAAGCAGCTTAAGCATAAGCTGAAAGAGGTTAAAAATGTAAACAAGGTAAAGCCACCTAGGAAAAATAGGAATGGAAAGGAAGGTGTGAAAAAAAGTAACAATTATAAGCCTATTCCTAATGCTCCTAGAAAAACATGTCATAACTGTGGAAATTCTAACCATCTCGCTTCTTTTTGCAGGAAAAATAAGAACATAAACTCCTTACCTTCAAAATCAGGAGTTAAGAGTCAGTCTGTTAGATATAAGCCACAAAATCCTTGTTTTCATTGTGGTAGTTTATGGAATTCCATTTATACTTGTAAGGAATATCATAGTTTGTAATCTGATTATTATCAAATAAAACCTTCTGTAAAGAAAGTTTGCATTATTCCTTCTAGTGTAAGTTCTGATGCAAAGTCTGATATTGCAAATTCTGATAAGAAAACTGTTAACATAAACTCTGATGCTAAATCCGCTGCAAATGTTAACAAACTTAAAAAGGCCAAAGGATCCAAGCAAGTCTGGGTCCTTAAAACTAATCATCAGTGGTCTTTGTGATTGCAGGGCAACAGGAAGAACATCCTAGTTCGGGATAGTGGATGTTCGGGATATATGACTGGAAATAAAGCCCTGATATCAGACTTTGTGGAGAAAGCTGGCCCAGGTATTTTTTATAGAGATGGCAACATGGGAAAAACTCTGGGATATGGGAATATCAATCTTGGGAATGTCACCACTGAAAAAGTAGCTCTGGTCTCAGGACTTAAATACAATCTGCTGAGTGTTAGTCAAATCTGTGACAAAGGTTATCATGTGGATTTCTTTGAAGAACACTGTGAAGTTGTAAGCAAATCTACAGGCAAAGTTGTTCTGAAAGGATACAGGTATGGTAACATTTATGAAGCCAAGCTTTCAACAAGTACTGATGGTTCTGCAATCTGTCTGTTGAGTAGAGCATCAATTGAAGAAAGCTGGAATTGGCACAAGAAACTCTCTCATTTAAATTTTAACAATATAAATGAACTAGTCAAGAAAGATCTTATGAGAGGACTGCCAAAATCAGTATTTGCTCCTGATGGCCTTTGTGATTCATGTCAGAAGGCAAAACAAAGAAAATCTTCATTCAAGAGCAAGAATGAATCATCAATTCTTGAGCCTTATCACCTACTACATGTTGATCTATTTGGTCCAGTGAATGTCATGTCTATTGCAAAGAAGAAATATGCTATGGTCATAGTGGATGAGTTCACCAGATACACATGGGTGTATTTCTTGCACACAAAAAGTGAAACTGCATCTATCTTGATTGATCATGTCAAGCAACTGGATAAATTTGTCAAAGATTCTGTGAAGATTATAAGAAGTGATAATGACACTGAGTTCAAGAATTTGATCATGGAAGAGTTCTGCAAAAACCATGGAATAAAGCAGGAATTTTCTGCTTCTGGAAATCCACAGCAAAATAGAGTTGTTGAAAGAAAGAATATAACTCTTATTGAAGCTGCACGAACTATGCTTGATGAAGCAAAGTTGCCAACCTACTTTTGGGCTGAAGCTGTGCAAACTGCTTGTTTTACTCAGAATGCTACACTCATTAACAAGCATGGAAAAACACCATATGAGATGGTGAAGAAAAAGAAGCTAAATCTGAAGTATTTTCATGTATTTGGATGCAAGTGTTTTGTTCTTCAGACTCATCCGGAACAGTTATCCAAATTTGATTTAAAAGCTGATGAAGGAATTTTTGTTGGATATCCACTTTCCACAAAAGCCTTCAGAGTCTACAATTTAAGAACAAGGGTTGTCATGGAATCTATCAATGTCTCTTTTGATGATAAGAATATTACTGGACTTGAAGATTTCAATGATCATGATCAGCTGAGATTCAAAAATGAAGTTTTGAATTCTGATTCTGTAAATCCTGACAGTCTAAATTCTGACAGTCTAAATCCTGATACTGCAAACTCTGATGGATTAAACTCAGATGTTATTGAAACTGTGGTGACTACGCCTAAGGAAAATGCACCTGTGCAGGGGGAGCATATTGAAGATCCAACCACATCTCAAGAAGCATCAGAACCTACAACAGGCTCTTCAAGTTCTGTTGGGCTAAGTTATGATAATTCTGGAAACTCATGTTCTGAAATTTCTGGAAACTCAAATATTGAAGGATCCAACTCAGAGAGCATAATTTCAGGGGGAGCATCAGAGAATGTTAATGAAGACAGTATGGATCATGGGGGAGCATCCAGTTCTAGAGATGACCTTCCATCTGCTAGGAAGTGGACTAAAGCACATACACCTGACTTAATTATTGGAAATCCTGATGCAGGTGTCAGAACTAGAACAACTACATCAAATGAATGTCTCTATCATTCTTTTCTTTCTCAGACTGAACCAAAGAAAGTGGAAGAAGCTCTTCAAGATGCTGATTGGGTGCAAGCAATGCAAGAAGAGTTAAATGAATTTGAAAGAAATAAAGTCTGGACCCTAGTGCCAAGACCAAAGAATAAATCTGTTATTGGTACAAAGTGGGTGTTCAGAAACAAAACTAACAGTGATGGCATAATTACAAGGAATAAAGCAAGTCTGGTTACAAAAGGATAGTCTCAACAGGAGGGAATTGATTATGATGAAACATTTGCACCAGTTGCTAGATTGGAAGCCATAAGAATATTTTTGGCTTATGCTGCTCACAAGAAGTTTAAAGTCTTTCAAATGGATGTGAGAAGTGCTTTTCTCAATGGAGAATTGGAAGAGGAAGTATATGTTGAACAACCTCCAGGCTTTATAGATTCCAAATTTCCCAATCATGTCTACAGGCTTGATATAGCACTATATGGCCTTAAGCAAGCTCCAAGAGCATGGTATGAGACTTTAGCTCAGTTTCTTCTGGAAAGTGGATTTAATAGAGGGACCATTGACAAAACTTTATTCTACCTCAACCATGGAAAGGACTTACTTTTGGTGCAGATATATGTTGATGATATCATTTTTGGTTCTACAAATGACAGACTTTGTAAGAAGTTTGCCAAGCTGATGCAGTCTAGATATCAAATGAGTATGATGGGAGAACTTAACTATTTTCTGGGCCTTCAAGTCAAGCAGAATGAAGAAGGAACTTTTATTTATCAATCTAAGTACACCAGAAATTTGTTGAAAAAGTTTGGAATGCAAGATTGTTCAAGTGCATCCACTCTTGTGGCCACTGCAACAAAGTTGGATAAGGATACTGGTAAATCAGTAGATATTACTGATTACAGAGGTATGATTGGCTCATTACTTATCTAACTGCAAGTAGACCTGATATCATGTATGCTACCTGTCTTTGTGCAAGATTTCAAGCAGATCCAAGAGAACCTCACATAACAGCTGTGAAAATAATTTTCAAGTACCTTAATGATACAGCTGATCTGGGATTATGGTATCCTAGAGAATCGGACTTTAAGCTAATAGGTTACTCAGATGTAGATTTTGCAGGATGCAAAATTGACAGGAAAAGCACAAGTTGAAGCTACCAATTTCTTGGAGGCAGGTTGGTTTCTTGGTTTAGCAAGAAACAGAAGTCAGTTTCCACATCAACTGCAGAAGCAGAATACATTGCTGTAGGAAGCTGTTGTGCACAGATTCTTTGGATGAAGAATCAGTTACTGGATTATGGGTTAGAAATTTCTAAAATCCCTATTTACAGTGATAATCAAAGTGCTATTGCTATGACAGGTAACTCAGTTCAACACTCAATGACAAAGTATATCAGCATTAGGTACCACTTCATAAGGGAACATGTGGATGAAGGTACAGTGGAATTGTATTTTGTTCCAACAAATCAACAACTAGCAGATATCTTCACAAACCCACTATGTGAAGCTACTTTTACAAGATTGGTAAATGAACTTGGAATGGTTTCAGGTTCTTTCTATAAATCTGCCTAGTTTATGTTCTGATACATCAGACTTTATGATCAGTATTTATAGATATTACTATCTTTGTGTATTCTGTGCTTAAATTAAAATTTGCTTAAGTGCTGATTGTTGTCTGATGTGAATTCTAAACTCTGATAGTGATATGAATGTTTCCGTGACTATTCAATCCAATGAGGATAACTGTGCTAGATGTTGACCTAGTAGTATTTAATATACTAAAGATCCCATGTATGAAGTAATTGTTTATGTGGAAATCTTTTGACACAAGCAAATTCTGATATTGAGATTAGTTAAGTTTACTTTGTGTATCTTATTACTAAGTCAAAAACTAGAATAGTGCTTCTTATATGTTAAGTTCTGATGTTACTAAATCTGATGGATGTACTAAGTGCTGATAAGCCTCACTTATCAAAAGAAAAAGAAAAAGAAAAGAAACAAATATCAGGTACTCCTTTGAGATCTAGAGTAAAAATGTGGAAGGGAAGACCCAAGTGCATTGCTAGTATTAAGTAATCTGCATTAGAAAAAAAAATCTTGGTGACTTTTCACACTCTATGATTACTGGAGAAATACTCTGATAACAACATAAATTCTGATAAGCAGTCATGACTCACTTACACTGAGAAGCCACTGTAAAATGGAATTTCAAAAGATGAATAAAATGAGCACAAAACAGTTGAGGTGGACTCATGCATGAACTCATTCTACAGTAGACTTCATAATAGTGACAGATTTTAAGCAAAGTTCTTAGTTATGCCTTATTTCTAAGATGTACTGAAGTGAATCAGACTTTACTCTTTGTCTGATATTTAGCTTAATGCACACACATACACTCCATATGAATGATGAAAATTACTGTGGTGATAAATGTTATTTTAGATGAACAGTTTAAGTGTCAGTTGCATAAATTCTGAGGACAAGTTCTGATGGAAGTTCTGATGATTAAGTTCTGAGGAAACTATATCAGTATTTGTGTGAAGAATTACAGGAATAACCATTCACTTTTCGAGTTAAGGAGCCATATTCTGATGACTTTTAAATCCTGATAATAATCAAGTTCTAATGCTGACGTGGCAGTATTTATTTACTTGGTTTATTTTTTGTTATTACTTTAATGATCATATTTTTACAGAATATTGGTTTATGTGAGATAAAACAGTCATATCATTATTGGTTAGTGGTTAGCGTGCATGTCTTCAAAAACTGCATGCGCATAGTAATTGTTATTATATCCCGTGCCCATTAACTCTGGCTTTAGATCTTTTACTGACTGTTATTATTTCACATCAGTCTAGGGAGTCGAGGGGTCATTATTTTTACTTGAAATTGTTACACATTCCTCGCATCCCTTAGTATTCCATTGCCTATTTAAATGACGGATCATTCATCAGTAAAACTACATATGTTCATTTCTCTCAAACAATGGCACATTTTAGTTGGTATTACTGTTATGGCACAGAAACTGTGACTATCTTTCGAAATGGAATTCCGACTTCATACCTATCAACAACATTCCATTAGTCATCTGGATTCAACTTCCAGAGAACATTAAAAATGATGTGTTATCTTTCCAAAGAAAAGTTCATCTTCGTATTCTTAAACAGCAGGAGCAAATCATTCGTCTTGATGTTCTCTTTGTTAAAAGTAGGAAGAAGAATTAATTGTCATCCATCCGTTTCTCTTCACCATCAGCTTTGTCAGGCTTCTTAGACTAGGACTAAAGCTGTTGATGTTAAGAATCGTAGAATAGGACTATCTTTTATTTTTTGCATGTAATTGATAAATTTCATGAAATGTACTTATCTGATATATCAATGAAATTTTCTTTAATTGCAAGATTTGTTCTTTGTTTCTCAGATTATGTGACTGTGCATGTTTAATTGCAATTTATTAATCTTTACTTCATCGATTTTTCATTTTATTTTATGATGAATGTTTTGATTAAATTCTGTTGATTTGTGGAAACAACTGAGGAACAGGTTCCCATATCAGAACCTGTTGTTGTAGAAGCTGAGAAGATCTCTTCTCAGAAAGATACTATAACTGGGAGTTCTAGGCCTCTCAAAAGGCTTAGAAAGTTAAATTCTGATGATAAAGCTCCTACAGTGTCTCCATATTTGAAGAAATTACAGAAACAGAGAGCTCACAGGGACATAGTTGAGTCAGATTCAGAGGATGTAGTAGAAGCAGCTAAGGAAAGGGATCAAGAATCTCTGATCTCAACAGAACCAATGGTTATTGAATCACTTCCTTCTGCACAACCAGAAACTGCTCAAGACATAGTACCTACACCTCCTATGTCACCTATAATTGAACAAGTACATACTGCAGACCCAGGTACAAGTGCTAAAATTGATATTCATAACTTGATTGTGCCTGAGGTTTTGTACTTGGAAGCTCCACAAATTCAACTCACTCCATCAACAACACCAATTTTGGATGTTGATCAGAATCTGGCTGCATATCAGAATTTAGAGGATGATGTTGAAGCCTCTATAGCCTCACATACTGCTATTTTATCAGAGGATGTTGATACTACAGGATCTACAAGTTCTGATGCTGCCAATGAGGATATTAGTGGTGAATCTGCTGATAATTTAGATGCTGATGCAGCTGGTCCATCAGGACATGCACCTCAACAAACAATTAATAAAGCTGATCTAATCAAGAAGTTTGTTAAGGAAGCACCAGTACCTTGGAGTGAAACTCCTAGAGGAAAGGAGTGAACTAAGGAATGGAACACATTTAGTTTTGTTCCTTCTAAAAAGATTCTTGCTGAGCAGCTGGCAAAAGCTGATGAAATGCTGATAAATAATGATTTCAAGGCACAGCTGAGAGTTACTGCATTGAGTACTAGGCACCTTCAAGGTCAACACTCAACAACTCATGCCAAGGTGAATAAAATTCAAGAAATCTTGATCCAGCAAGATATGAATATGAAACTTGAAAAGAACAGATTTTTCAAGCCTACCTTTGACATAATTGCCTACATTGAGAAAACTCAGGAGAAGCAACAAACTCAGATTGATAAAATTCTAAAGAATCAAGCTTCTCAGCAAACTCAACTCAATGAGATCCAATCCTCAGTGGAATTGCTTGTCTCACTTCTTTTACCTGCTGATGCCAAAAAGGGGGGGAAAGTGATTAAGTCCAAATACAAATCTATTCAGACACTGACGGGAAAGGATGATGGAAATGATGACCAGGGAAACTCTGCTAAGGGTAGAGGTCAAGGTCAAGGCAAAGCATTTTCATCAAGTAAATCTAGAATTACAAGTCAAGGAACAAGTTCTGATACTGGGAGAAGAATAAGTTCTGATACTGGTAAAAGGATAAGTTTTACTGAACATTTGGAACTTGATGAAGAAATTTCAAAGAAGTTATTTCTTAGAGAAAATCCAGGAATGGACTTTGAGAGTCTAAAGGAAGAAGAAGCTAGACTCAAAGCAGAAGGTGTCAAGACAAAATCTAAAGCTTCTGTTGTTGAAAAGAAATTTCCAAAGCCTAAGGGTATTGTGATAAAGGAAAGAACAAATTATGAGGCAACCAAAGCCAAATCACAAGTGGAAATTGATCCAAGGTCCAAGGGCAAAGAAAAAGTTGATGAACCTGTAAAGGTTTATATGCCAGTCATGGATGAAGAAATAACTGATGATGAAGATGCTAATCTTACTCTGATTTCAAAAAAGATTTCTCAAACAACCTCTGACATGGCTCAAGTTGTTCAGAGTCAAGATGTAGTAAGTTCTGATATGACAGTGAAACAAGCAACCTCTGACATAGCTCAAGTTGACTTTATATCAGAAGTTAAGGAAAAGGAAACCTCTAACATTGCTCATGTTAAACCTTCAAAGATACTCCTACCAGGATTCACCAAAGCTAAACAGACTCAACCTTTGAAGACTGCAACAAGTGGTTTTGAAGCAAGACTTGTTACAGGAAAGGAAGCAAAAGATATATCTGGATTGGGTAGTTTTGATGAAAGAAGAGTACATAACACTACCAATGATCCAACTTTCTTAAGTGAACCAGGTGTTGGAGCAACTCCTGAAAGATTGAATCAACTTGAATCTGTATAAATGGTTTACCATTCTGTTTTGAATGAACACATCACGTTATATTTTATGACAGATGGTAGGGTATTCCATATCAAGAAGAATGCTATTCCATTGAAGTATTTTGAAGAACTGGAATATGTTCTATTTTTACTTCAAGTGAAAAATAGATCTACAAGTGGTGCTGCAGATTATTTAAAGTCACAAATTCAAAGACAGAAGAAGCTTTACTCTGTAAAGTCTGACAGCTCATATTGTCCCAAGTACAGAGATCACAAAGGTGAAATTGTTGAAATGAAGACGAATACTGCTAAGATTATAACTACTTTTCTAGGTTATAAGGCTGTGGAATTCAATCTAGAGTCTGACAAGGCATATCTGATCAGACTAGATCAGGAGATAAGAAAAGCTAAGATAAATGATCTCATAGCAGCTATTTTTTAAACTGGTGAAGAAACAACTGAATTGATAAATGCTAAAAGGAGGATGGTTAATGAACTTGAATATGATGAGAGATGTATTTTGAAGAATTATCTCTGAACAACTCCTGACATCAAAGAGATCAGAAATTGAAGCCAAGTCAAAGATCTACAACTGCTTAAATTCTGAAGTGTATACAGACTGAAGCTGTTATCAGACCTTGAGGATGGTAAAGCTATAAGGACTGTAAGTTGTAGTAATCTAGTCAAATTCTCATGCATTTGTACTTAATGTTTTTGATATCATCAAATATCTGTTGAACTTGTATATTATGCTAATTTACAATTGGGGGAGATTGTTAGATATATTTGATAATGTCATGGCTAATATGATTTGTGTTTAAGTTTTCAGATCTTACTTAACAGGACAAATCAGTACTTAACTAAAAATCGGTACTTATACTGAAGTCAGGACTTAAGATATCAGAACTTAAGTTATCAGAACTTAAGATATCAGAAGATATTTATCAGAAGATAATATCAGGATTTAAGGAGACTTTCAGATAAGGCAGGCGGCTGATTGAAAGGAAAGAAGATCAAGACAAATATAAGAAGAAATATGCATGAAGAATAGAATACTTGGAAGAAAAGATAACTAGTTGATATATTTTAGGAAGCGAAATTATATTCCATATCAATTAGAACATTATCTTGTAACTGTGTAGTATATAAACACAGACATAGGGTTTACACGATATGTGTTATCTTAATCGAAGTTATTATTCATTGTAACCCTAGCAGCTCTCGTGATAATTTGTTCATCACTGAGAGATGACAGTTCCATATTGTAACAGAGTTTATTGTGTTGAATAAAATCCGTGTTCTGTTACTTGAGTTCTTATATTCGATTTGATTGTAGTAAACACTGTATTCAACCCCCTTCTACAGTGTGTGTGACCTAACATATAGTTTCCAGATTGCCTTCTAAACGTAGCCTACATTATCTTTCTAGAGATTGTTCCATTACTGGATTGTTGCACGAACAAAATCTAACCATGTAAAATCAGAGGTTTACGCGATAATAATGTTTCAAATATAGCAAACAAAAAAATGATGGCACCATATTCAGCTGATACTCCAGTCGCTACTTTACATCAGAAAATATAAATTACAAACAGTACGAAAAAATCCAAACTAGAATAACAACAGAATTCATATACAATTTACAGTAAAATATTTAAGTATGAAACTTAACTATAATATACTATCAATAAAAAATATAGCAAAAGGAAGCCAAACAAACCAAAAAATACTGAATCAATCGTAAATTGATTCTAATATATAATAAGATGATAACTAGCCCTACTACATAATCTTATTACTTAATCAGATATGTGAAACAAATATATATTATTTATATATGTTCTACTATAGAACCACTTAAACAAAAAAATTAAAAGACATTTAAATTTCACAGAAATTAAATTTTATAAAATTTTAGGTTAGAATCATTTTTTTGCTAGAAAACTTACAGTAACAAAGCAAAATCAAATGATTATGCACAAAATCAGTGTTGCAATTTATAAACATATTGTTTTGATTTTACTATAGAAGCAAAAAGTTTATCTGTAAAAGATTTATAACAACAATATTGAATTCAACACAATAAGAAATTGAAACAATGAACGGCTTATATAACAAATCAACCATTAAGGTTAAAAATGAAAATGAAAGTAAATCTCAAAATAATTAAGGTCAATACACAAACCATCAATGTAATTCAATGAAACGACCTTTAATTTATCAAGACGAGGCTTAAATATGAGAGATGAAAAGTATAACCTGATGAAGACTGAACTTCAACTATAGAATCAAAAATTTAAGTTTGATTCGAAGATGCCGAACGGCAACAGTTTCATATATGGGTACCCGAAATCATTTCGGGTCGGAAATGAGTTTCATGTTTGAGTACACGAAACACGAAATTACACGACACGAAAGTACACGACACGACTCGATTGCCCGCCCGAGTAAGAATAACAATAAAATCATTATTGAATAAATAGATCATTATGCCGATAAAAGGTTACGCATTGAACTTTTCTCTCTCTTATATACGGTTAAAAGTTTGACTTTCAACGTGTGCGTTAGGGAAAAAAGAAATACGAATCATTTGTCTACAAATTAAATCACCCCCACTGCATCTACAAGACTACAACCACCTAATTGTCTAAATGGATTACCGGTGACAATGGATGAGCCAGTGATATGTACTTGGAGCAGCGGCCCAACCTAACTACTCCTATATATTCTGTCCAGATCTTCGGTCCGATCATCTTCATTACTACCAAGTACCAAGCTACCAACTGTTTTCTTGCCTAGCTGTTAGTTTCTGTGTTTGTTGTTTTCCATTTTAAGTATCAACTAGCTTTATAATCGGTGCGATGCAGAAAAATGGACAAGAATGACCGCTTTTTAGAATTTTTAAACCAAAATAGCTCTTTCTAAATATTTGGCCAACTTTGGCCGTTCTAATACATAGCCATGGACTGTGTATTCTGAAAATGGACTAAGATATAACATGTTGAACAGTTGAATACTATTAATACACGAAAAGCTATGTTGCAGTTGAAAGGAATATGTCCTAAGTTCAATCATGTATTAGGATTTAGGAATAACTTCCTGTATAATCTGTTTTGATTTCATTGATATTAATAAAAGACTAGTTTTGTTTTTATTACGGGCTCTATCTATTTAAGTGTTTAAATAAGATATACCATAGTTTAGAGTAAAGCTTTTTATGGATTATGATGAGATCATAATAGTGAGACCTAAAAGATGATAACTCTAAACTTAAATAGTTTCTGATCATAGGATTACTAACTGGTAATTAATAATCCGCAAAGATCGGTACATATTATGCTTGCTTCATTATGAAGGATGTCTGTTCTCATAGACATTTGTGTGGTGACACTATAGCTAGTATGTAGGTGCTTATTATAGAATAAGTTCACTGAACATGACTCGCACAGCTGAACAACTGATGGAGTTCACTCACGTGTCAGCAGTTGTTCACATAGTGATAGTTGTACAAGTATCCTTAGACTTGAGGTCATCATAGTCATCTTGTGTACACTGAACTATGCTTTGGTTTAGTTCTTAGTCTCCAGGGACAATTATTAGGGCTCTACTGGGTATAGGAATTTGTACACAAAGATAGTGTATGATCAATAAAGGATCTACCCCTTCCTGTGAAGGAAGCGAATGTTCAAGGCTGATCCACTTATGCTAGTTCAGGAATCTCTGGCCAGAGTGAATGAAATTAGAAAGGAGTTTCTAATTTGCATAGAACTAAGCATATTAAATGGTAAACAAATGATTAAATTAGATAGGCTTGACACAAGCTCCATGCCTTGTATTTAATCAGGACATTGTAGGGTAGAAGGAGTTTATTGTACGGTAACTATTCACTGAATAGGTTCTTGGTATTATAAGCAGTGAATTCGTATTATCCGGATAGTCGCGATATGCTGAGAAGTATCCCTCACGATGTAGAATAAATATGATTAATTAATTAATCATATTTAATAAATTAGAGAATTTATATAAATAATGATAAAATAGTTTTATTATTATTTATTTCTACTACCGGCTTAATATTGAACCTACAGGGTCACACCATAAAAAGAAAATGATTTAATGGTGGAGGAATTAATTAATAATGGCTGATAATTATTTATTTATGAAATTAATAATTAATTGGAAAATTTAATAATTGATTAAATGAGATTTAATTGATTATAAATTAATTAAGAAAAGTTTTTAATATTATTAATTAAGAATTTAATTTTTGGAAATTAAATCAAGAGAGAGAATTATTTCTAAAATGTTTAGAAAAAGGATTAATAATTAAAAGGTGTTTTAATTATTAATGAGAATAATAAATGGGTTAATAATAATAATATTTTATGGGAAAATTTCAGCTGAAAATTTTGCCTATAAATATACTATTATAAACCCTATTTTCATTCTAACCCGAAACCCAAAAAGTTTATAGAAAACCTAATTCTCTCCACCTCCTCCTCCTCCTTAACGTCGTTTTCTTGGTGGATACCGGTGGAGTGCTTCACGTTTGAGGAGCAGCTGCTAAGGATCTCTGATCGTTGCTTTTGGATCGCTATTAAAGGTTAGTAATCGATCCATATGTTTTTACCACGATTTATATGCTTTTATTTGGATTTTGTATGTGTGAAAGTGTTTTACCATGCCTCCGCTGCGATTAAAATCCAACAGCAGTGACATCACGCATGCACATGGGTGCATATACATTCTTTTCCAAAAGCATGTGTATAATTTATGAGCAGTGGTCATTCAGTATATAAAATCCTGTTACGTATCTGACTAATGCTTATTAAACTAGGATACGCATATAGTGAATGCTTATTATATTATATTAAAATGCTATACTCCCTTCAGCTATGTGTATCCAATTTCAGATTATTATTTTTTTAAAAATATAAACTGATTACACAGTTGGTACATGCGTATGCTGGCTACCCTGCTGCTGAATGCGTAATTCACCGGCTAAAATTGGCCACCTCGGCAAGACCAGGCTATTTTTGTTATTTTGGTTTGAAAAAAGTCTATTTCTGTCCATCACCCTGCGATGCACGGGTCTTCATTATATTTTTATAATATTTAAAATTTATAATAATTTTTTTTATATTTATAATAAATTTCTTTTTGGATCATTACGTTATGAGGATATTTATAAATAATAATATAAATATTTGTTGTTGGCAGGATTCAAACCTGAATCTTGGATAGTATATAAATAATAATATAAATATTTGATGTTGGTGAGGTTCGAATCTGAGAATTTTAGTAGTATATAAATAATAATATAAATATTTGTTGTTGGCGGGGTTCGAACCTGGGAGCTTGAGTAGTGTATACTCTTTTAATATTTGAATCTAACGGTCCTGATCAGATAATATAAAAGATCTGACGGTCATAAATGAGGATAACCAAACTAACCAAAAAAGACATACCAACAAAAAAAAGGCATACCAAATTATACCCCATTCCGGTTATTATAATATAGTATCAATTCCTTATTTTCTTTGTTTAGAAATGGTCTCCTAGAAATTTTTAAAATAATTAATATCTAAATTTCTTATTTTTTTCCTGATTAGATGTACAAGTAGAATTTGAAGCTTTTTTTTATTACTAACTTAAATATTTAAATATTTAAGTTAAAAATATTTTAATATTTAATTATTCAAATATTTTAATATTTGATGGCAATTTTAATATTTTTCACTTCTTGATTGTTAAAAATTGAAATGACATATAATATTAAAAGCCATAAAGACTCAAGTGCAGTGAAGTCTTATGAAATTTTAATATTTCATGTAATTTCGTTTCATGTCGTGTACCTAAGTTTAAATTCAAAACTAACACTAAATTTATCAGTATACTTTCGTGTACCAAAAATATCAAACTAAATCCGTCATTTTCGTTTCGTGTATGAAATTGCCCAATGTAATATAATGTAAGCCGAGACAAATGCAGTGACATCATCATATTTTGACTAAGATATGTGAATTTACTATTTGAAAGGTGCATTCAATGCTTTGTCACAATTGGTTTCGTGGTGTAGTTGGTTATCACGTCTGTCTAACACACAGACGGTCCCCGGTTCGAGCCCGGGCGAAGCCATTCTTTTTTACTTCTCTTGAAAGTAAACATTTAACGGACACGCAGGCCCTCAAGGATTAAATGCAAAATGGTTGGACCAGTTCAGCGGACTAAGCAATTTGATTAAATGTATACCGATATTCTTCATAAAAATCTGCATCTTCCTAGCTTACAGGCCGGTTAACATTCAAGTAAATGTCATAATTGTTATATATTAACATATCATATAGCGAAATTTTTTAACAATATATCGTAACAATTATTTGTTAGATCATCTACTCCCTGTCCCATTCGATTGTATACAGTTTTTTTTCAATATTCGATACGCATTTTAAGGTGAATAAAAAATATACTTCCCTAATTTATTTTTAAAATTTTCTTTTTTTTATTAAACTTCAAATATCAAACTTTTATTCAGAAGAAAAAAAAAATTAAAATAATTTATGCAAATATGTTATAAAGGAGCGTTAAGATGCGTGCCGGCTCCCCGTCCCCCTAATGTATACTTTCTAGGGGGACAGAGGGAGTATCTTTAAACTAGACACTGTATATTCACTAGAATGCAGCATTATTCAAATAAATTGCAAGAGTCTTTTCTCTTTCAGGAAATAGCACCTATTCTTCCTTCCTTTCCTCAACTTTTTAGGAGGACAAAGGAGGAGGAAGGAGTGGAGATGTCCATTTCTCCCTTGAGTTTCTACTTTCTAGGCATACAATACAATGTATATAATACTATAATGAAAATGCCAAGAAGAGAATAAAAAAGGGTTGCAAAAGAGAAATTGACTAGCACAGATCACAAACATTTCTCTTGCAATATGGTTGGCTCTAAAACAAACCTCACTTCAATCCGTTTTAGTACACCTCGGGACTGGATTAAGTATTTAGTTATTCGATAATCGAATTAATTTGGATTAAGTATTCAATTATTCGATAAACTGAAATATAATTTGATTACTGATAATTGAATAAGGACAAAAATCATAACTGAATAACAAACAGATATAAAATTTTGTTATTTTACCGAATCAAAATAGTTGCTCCCTCTGTTTTACTGGATTTTTTACATATTTGACATGTATTTTAAGACTACTATAAAATATTGTTCTATAATTAATTTTTTTTTTTTATATAAAAAGTTTAAACATTATATTTTTATTAAGAAAAAATAATTAAAAATTATTTAAAAAATCATATTTTACGGAAATTTTAAAATATGTGCACATCCCCGTACTAGAAGATAAACACCCCGGCAGGATTAGGATTGAAGGAGTATTAAATTCCATTTTCACCCCCACTTGCCTAGGATTAGGATTGAAGGAGTATTAAATTGAAGTTCCATTTTCACCCCCACTTGCCTGGCCAAACCAAGACAAACAAGATAGGTTATCTTATTCAGAATTGAGCAAAAAAGTCAAACGGTCAAATCATTCTTTTTGTAAAACAATGCAGCGGCAAGGGTACTTTGGTTATTGTACATTATTGAAACAAAAACAGGAAAGGAGAAGGACCCAAAGAAAGAGAGCTGGAATCACATGGGAGTTGTTTGGCTAATGGGGCCTTTTGTTTCTCTCTCCTCCTCTCAACAATAATGAAAACTTTTCTATTTTCTCTCTCTAACCCCATCTCATAAAAATTCAGAAAATTAAAAAAAGACAAAATTTTTGGCTAAAAGATTCAATTTTTCTAGCTCTCATCCGGAGAAAGGCTTCATGGCCGACGATAAGGTACCATCTTTTTCACATTTCACAAGAAATTTTTTGTAGTTCTTGATCTTGTTTATTGGTATGCTTTTGTTTTGGTACCTTCTTGTATGTAATCTTGATATGTAAAGATATGGGCTTTTCTTGAATAGGTGTTCAATTTTAGATCTTTTAAGCATGACCCATCATTTGAATCTTGATATTTTGGTTTGTATGTTATTGTTAGTTGTTTGTTGAACAATTGAATAAATTAGCTTAAATTAGGTTTTTATGAGATTTGTGTTTACTGAAATTATGTGACTTTGAGCTTGTTGTAGTCTTTTACAAGTAATATGGACTTCATCCAGGTTGATACTAGTAGATCTGTGAAAGATATTGGGTATGAGTTTCTTACATGATGCTAGTAGATTTGTCCAGTTGTGGTTTAAGATTGGTACTTTGTGTTGTTTTCTCTCTCCTAGGTCTTACCCACCAACCATGTAAACAGTTTTTGCTAAATTTTGGTGTATTTCAAGAATTTAACACATCCGCTTCTAGTGTTTTTTGAACGGGGGTCTTTACGGAAGCAACCTCTCTAGATTCTACATCTTAAGAGTACGTGTGAGGCCACCTTACATTTTACCCCTACCCCCTCTAAAATCTGAATGGGATATACTTGATCTGTTTGGTCTGATTTGGTATGGTTTAACACAGCTCATATCTGTCTTGTTTGGTGATCAATTCTTTTTAGTTGCCTTTCAGTGTCTTGTGGTGTTAAATCTGAGTTTTATTTATTTTTGTAACTAAAATTTGAAATCTTTCATGAGTTTGTTTCAACCTTTCATGTATGAATTATCTTTAAAATTGTTTTGACTTTTTTCTTACTTTTTTAGGATATATCTGCTCCTGTAGTTAATGGAAATAATGAAGTTACAGGTCATATAATATCCACAACCATTGGAGGCAAAAATGGTGAACCAAAACAGGTATATTATAACGTGTTAAACATTCCAGCTGTACTGTAAAATGATTTTTCTAATGCAAAGAAGTGTAATCTGTAGTTGGTTTATCATCTACAATCAACATGCTTCCTAAGTTGGCCCATACAAGGCGATAGCTTTTATATTTTATATTGAGATTTGAGCCCACCATTACTTCGTTGTGATGTTTCAAAATGGCATGTGATCTAAGTATTACTTAATTAAAATATGTAAAAGCTTTTAATATCATATGAACTGAGTTTTTCCGCCGAAGCGATTGTATATTGTTAAAATTCACGTTATTTTGGTGCTTCATGTAGACTGTCAGTTACATGGCAGAGCGTGTAGTGGGAACCGGATCGTTTGGAGTCGTATTCCAGGTATGCAAGTTATACTGATTGTAATTATCTTTTGATAGTGGTGATGTTTGAATTTGCTATGTTTGTCCTCTGTCTAGGCAAAATGCATAGAAACTGGAGAAACAGTGGCTATAAAGAAGGTCCTACAGGACAGGAGATACAAGAATCGTGAATTGCAGTTGATGCGCTCGATGAATCATCCGAATGTAGTTGGTCTTAAACACTGTTTCTTTTCAACTACCAGCAATGACGAGCTATTTCTTAATTTAGTAATGGAATACGTGCCTGAGACCATGTATAGAGTATTGAAGCACTACAGCAATGCAAACCAGCAAATGCCACTGATATATGTAAAACTTTACACATACCAGGTGTGCTTTGTGCTTCTCCTAATGTATTAATCATTTTCCCCACTCTATGTACACACCTTTACTGATGTATACTTTTAACAGATTTTTAGGGGGTTGGCATATATGCATGCTGTTCCTGGAGTGTGTCATAGGGACTTGAAGCCACAAAATGTTCTTGTATGTATATCTCTGATTTATGAGTTGGATCAAGGCCTGCAATTATTCTCTTAATATTGATGTTGAATTTTCTGCAGGTTGATCCTCTCACTCACCAGGTCAAAATCTGTGATTTCGGAAGTGCAAAAATGCTGGTATGTCATACTTGCTATTCGTTTTAGTAGCCAAAAATTAGTAGATGACTAGCTGTATCTAACCAAGCATGTTAAAGTATTATCATTGCTCAATCATGTGTGCAAATAACCATGTTTAAGACCTATATAATTAATTCCTTGTTGCCTGCATTTTTCTATCTGAGTGTCTCGGTTAATTAAAATATTTTACTGATGAATTGATAATATTCAATGATAAACAAACAAATTACATGTAAATATTAGGAGTTAAGACAGGGGTGCTCCTCTAATAGTTTGTGTTAACGACCTTAATTCTTGTAGGTATGTCTGTTAAATAATACAAGCGCAGTTCGACTATACGAACCAGAAGTTGTGATAGTACGAGTTGAATTTATGTGAACGTGTATAAAATATTTGTCCTGTTGGTATGTGCTTCTTCTTTGTATCTATAGGTACTCTAAAAGGAATCAAGTTAACTTGTTTAAAGCAATCATGTCACATGTTAAGGTATCCATGAGCTGTTTGAGTAGGATACACCAGTGTAATCTGCTGTTCTGTTTTTGCATCATATGTTTGCTCATGATATACGTCAGCTATAGGTGCTCAAAGTGATATGCAATATTGCAACCATTTTTTTTAATAAATTGACCATTATGTACATTCAGGTGAAGGGTGAAGCAAATATTTCATACATATGTTCAAGGTTCTATCGCGCCCCAGAACTTATTTTTGGTGCAACAGAGTATACAACTTCAATTGACATATGGTCAGCTGGTTGTGTTTTGGCTGAGCTGCTATTAGGCCAGGTAGGCACTTCTTTTATAGTTATCTTCATTTTTCCGCCGTCTCATTTTTGTAGTACATTTTGTATTTTTATTTAATACTCTGTATCTTATTCTTATAATTTTAAACTACTTAAGCCACTGTTTCCCGGAGAGAATGCTGTTGGGCAGCTTGTGGAGATTATCAAGGTATGACAACTAAATAGAGCAGTGTGTTTAATCATTTTTAGTTGCAGTTCTAATGTTTCATCTTGCAGGTTCTTGGGACTCCAACTCGGGAAGAAATTCGATGTATGAATCCAAATTATACAGATTTTAGATTTCCGCAGATCAAGGCACACCCGTGGCACAAGGTACTTCTAATATCGACAGATGTTGTATCTTAAAAGTTTTTTCCATTTACAACATTTATTAATTTTAAGAATTCAACTTTTGCTAAATTAAATTGGAGATTGAGACTCTCTCCTTCCCTTGTAGCAAATTATTAAGTGGCCACTTATATAGTAGGTATTTAGCGGCCATTACTAAAAATACATATTCTCTGCCACTACTAACGTCTAACCACATGTGGTAGTAAGTTGGTCAGTCTTGTTGCCAATTAACATTCTAAAGCATTTATTGTTTTAAAATAACAAAATCAAATCTAAAATACAGCATTCATTATAGTTGAGACCATTGCAGATCTTTTAACTTGCTCAACTTGGTTTATAAGTTGTTTCATCTTGATTTCAGGTTTTTCACAAGAGAATGCCTCCAGAAGCAATTGATCTTGCTTCCCGGCTTCTGCAATATTCACCAAGTCTTCGTTGCAGTCCTGTGAGTTCCGATTATGTTTTCTCTTTATGTATGATAGAGAACGGCTGTAGGAATTAATCTATTTTCCGATGTTAAGGCTTAAATTTTCATCAAATAAATATCAAGTCTTATATGTTCAATATGCGGTTTATGTAAAAGTACTAGTTGGATATAGTTTGTCCAAGAAATGCAAGTAGACTGAAAAAGAACTTTCAGTCTATATCTTATTTGGAGCCTATTATATGTTATATTCCCCGTTTTTTACTAGTGGCTGTTCCTGTTGCAGTTGGAAGCATGTTCCCATCCTTTCTTTGACGAGCTTCGTGAACCCAATGCTCGCTTACCAAATGGCCGTCCTTTACCTCCACTTTTTGACTTTAAGCAAGAGGTATGCCCCCTATTTTATTCATAAATGTGACTTGGTCATAGGATGCAAAACTGTTGCTTCTTATAATTCCAAAATGATTGATACTCTTTGCTTTCAACAAAATCTAGCTAATAACATATATATTTAAACCATGTCAGGAAACAATGGCTCAATTATGTTCCATGGTATTTTTCTAACAAAAGAAATTGATAATTTGATTTTGTCTTGTTAGCAAGAAAAGCCTTACAAAAATGTTTTAAATGATGAAATGTGCTTGCATCTTTTAAATTCAGATGTGAACTTATGTTGAATGAGTAAGTGTGTATGGTACACAGTTCCTGCATCATAACACATGGTTCGTCGATATGTGATTTATTCAATAAAATTATATTCTCGTTTATAATTTGACTAAAGCATTTAATGTGGATATGGCATGGTCGTCATGCTTGTGCCGTAGAACTAAAAAGTAGTAGACTGTTTTTGTCATTTAATTAAAGAATTAAAAAACACTGTAACTATTGAAATAGAAGTTTGTATTAATGTAAAAAAAAACTTTCAAGCTGAAATAAATAATACTTTTTCTAATAAGTGCAAGTTAATAAATATACAAGTAAACAAATATTTAATAATGTACTATAAATTATTTTTATACACTAGCATATATTTTAAACAATGATACAAGTTCACAGTTAATAGATTAATTTCCTATTTTGGCAAATGTATTGGAACATGCCGATCCATGCCCTTATGTTCTTAATTGTTTTGGGGCTAATGGTGCTGCGGTCAACTGAAGCTGAGGATTTACTAGTCCCTGTCACTTCATTACTAGATCTAATTTTCTCCAGTAAGTTCTTGTTAGGTGTACTGAAATATTTGTGGTTACAGCTGTCAGGAGCATCCCCCGAACTTGTTAATAGACTGATACCCGATCACATAAAACGGCAAATGGGTCTACAGTTCCTGCATCCATCCGGAACATAATATGCTTGGGAGGGCGGACAATCTGAGTTCAGCTTGTTAAGTTAAATCGGAAGGAATCTCTATTATAATCTCCTTTCAAAGGATGTTGGAGCACTGTTACATATATTGGTTTACCTGGATAGTACAGATACTGTGGCTGGATGGCTCCACCGCCTGTTACATGATGCTTTTTGTTGCTATTTCTTCCACAGAACCTCTCTCCATGAAACGACGGTAGTTGCCATTAAGAAAGAACAGATAATGAGTTCTTTTTGTATATTTTGCTTGTACTAATCAGGAAGCTCTGTGCAAAGTAAGAGTGTAGAAACCTAAGAAGGCCGGAATTGCACCATAAAGAAGTGGACAAAAGAATGCTGTTTTTTGTGCTTGAAGTTACTTGTATCAGTACCAGTTTTGGGTTCTTTCTATATGTACATATACATTTTCTGCTATTTGTGAATTATGATTTGCACTTTGCATTTAAGACAACTAGAATTAACCTACACCTTATCTACTACTACCTCCGCCCCCATTTATTTATAGTTTTTTTAACATGCTTGACACGCATTTTAAGGTAATTATAAAATATATTTCCGTAATTTATTTTTAAAAAAATTTCTTATTTTTATTTAGAAGAAAAAAAATTAAAAAAAAGTTATGCAACTGAGCATTAAAGTGTGTGTCGCGGAGGGAGTAGTATTTTATGTGTTGCCAGGATTGATTATAATGATGAAAATAATGACCTAAAGTAAAGAGATCGGATAATTACGGGTGTGTGATTCTTTAAACCCTAGGCTGTTTGCAAGGAATTTAAACCTTAAACATGTAATCGTTTACCTTCACTGAAGCATTAAAATTACGAAGCAAGGAATCGCTCATATAACATACAGTCATGTACACGAAGACACTATAGATTATGTCTAGATATATCAACACATCAACTAACCTACATCTGCAGAATAAAAAAAGCTAAGCTACTGAAAGACATACTAATGAATCATAGGTTTAATCACCAAAAACTTGTCTATTTGACACATGCTCATTATGACCGGATAAATATAAGGTTGCAAGATTTTAAATCTGTCACTGAATATAATTCTGCCTTGTTCAAAATAAGCTCAAAACTAATTTTGTGTGGTGAAAATATTATTGATGCTAACATGATAGAAAAGATTCTTTCAACATTTCACCCGAACACTATGATTTTGACACAACAGTATAGGGAGCGCAATTTTGGAAGTATAGCGAGCTGATATCTCTTCTTGTCGCTGAAAAGAATAATGAGTTGTTACTGAAAAATCATCGGATACATTCCACAGACTCTGCCCAGTTATCTCAAGTACATAACACGTCATTCCTGAAGAATGAGCGTGGGAAAGGGCATAGAGGAGGACGAGGTTACGGACGAAACCGTAGGCATGGAAACTTTCGAGTCCGGTTTCAAAATCGTTTTAACTCTAGCCCCCTGAAGTGGCAGCGTATGGTTACAACAATTCTGACCACCAGAAGTGACAACATGCAGTGCCAAATAAAAGGAAGACACCACAAGAAGAAGATACTAGGGATATATGTCTCAGATGTGGGGAACATGACGTACTTGTCGCACACCGAAATATCTAGTTGACCTCTACGAGGCAAATAAAAAGAATAACGGAAAAAGGGTGGAAACGAACTTAGCTAGTAATAATCTAAGTGAAGAACTAAACAACAAGATCTCAATTGAACTTAGCTAACCTTTATTATGATTTAGATAAATAGATTTCATTTGTATTTCTTTGATGTTATGTTTTAGACGTGCTTATTTTAATATTCTGCTTTCATGTACTTATTTTATATTCTTGTATTATATACGTTGTTTGCATAATAAAATTGTTATTCACTTATATATACACGGCATAAATATGGGAGATATATGCATTGCTGACTGCGCAACCACTCACACAATTTCACAAAATCGGAAATAGTTCTCAAAGTTGATTAAAACCAACTCACACGTTTGGACGATTTCGGGAATATCAAATATCATAGAAGTATTTGGGAAATCCAGTTTTATACTACCAAATGAGACACAAATTCACATACATGATGATCTATATTCTAGCAAATCCACTAAGAATCTTCGGAGTTTTAAAAATATTCGTCTTAATGGTTTATATGTAGAAACCACTAGAGAAAATGTAAAAGAATATCTCCTTATCACCTCAATCACCTCAGGACATAAGAAGATTTTAGAAAAATTACAATCAATCTCATCTGGATTATATGCTACTGAAATTAGAGTAATCAGGTCTCACAGTATCACCACTCCCAAAATTATAGATCCAAAATCACTCATCCTTTGGCATGAAAGACTTGATCATCCAGTAGTATCCATGATCGTCGAGTTATAGAAAATTCTACAGGACATCCCCTTAAGAATCAAAAGGTCTATCACGTGATGAACTTCCTTGTTCAACATGTTCTTTGGAAAAACTAATTGTTCGACCATCTCCAGTTAAACTTCAAAACGAGTCTCCAGATTTCTTATAAAGAATTCAAGGTGATATATGTGGTCCTATTCATCCATCATCTAATCCATTTAGATATTTCATTGTCTTAAAACTATCTAATTGCAGGAATCAAGTATGCATATTCAATGTTGTTTAAGTGAATATCAGACTTTAACTCTTCATCCTGAACTGCTTCTTTAAATTGAGCAATGTCAGAGGTTAACTTCACTTTCTCAGCTCAGAATGCTTCCAGAAATCTTCCTTCTTAAACCAGCCTGGATGATTTCTGCTTCAAGTAAATTTTCTTCAGTATCAAGAGCTTTAACTACTTTATAGATTAAATCTATCAGAGTTTAAGATTTAAATTCCTTAGATACTGTTTCCAGCTTTGGCTTTAGACTTTAAAATTCTTGACTTTTCTTCTATCTTCTCCTTTCCTTTAAGCTTCATGTCAGCAGTTCCAATAGCTTGTGGTATGAGAGATCTTTCATCTTCTACCTGACTGATTTCCCTTATAACTATACCTCTGGTTGGTCTGTTAGAAGGATCATCTTCATAAAGTACTTGAGAACTAATAGCAATATCAGCATTTGCTGTCTTCATAGAATTTTTAAAGACTTCCTCCGTGTGCCTTGGCTGTTCAAGATCAACTCCATGATTTTCCTTTGCAAATATTCTTCTACTTACCTCATAATCAAATAATTGAATCTTTGTATCCTTGTAGAACATAGTTGTCTTTCTTCCTTTAACTTTCAGAGTTTGAAGATATTGACTTTCTTCAGCACCAACTTCTTTCTCCAGAATACCTTGGTCTTCATCAGCAACAGTTGTGACTTGTGAAGATTTTTGCATTTTAGTAGTCACAGTCAATTCTTCAACTCTTCTTTCATTTCTCTTGCTTCCTCTTTTACTCTCCTTCTTTTCCCCCTTATTACCTCCATCAAGATTTTCATCATCAGTACCTATCAATCATAACTGTTTGCATTTAGATTTATTAATTTTCTCCCCTTTTTTGGCATCATCACCAAGCAGTAGAGAAAGAATCAAGTCCATTGAATTATGTACTTCAGTAAGTTGATCAAACATTTGAGCTTGATGAGCTTCCAATCTAGCTTGACTGGCTTCAATTGCAGTTTGTCTGGTAACTATTGGTGAAATTTGTTTCTAAATTTCCTAGATGAGTAAGCAGATTTGAAGCAATCAATGATTCTTTAATATGATTTATTTGAGTAGTTGTTTCTTCATTGTGTGTAAGGATCTGACAACCAAAGTAGATGCTTTTAGATGATTCAGCACATTAGGATTTGTAATCTTCCATTCTGCTGTTTCGAGAACTGCACGTGTTCTGGAAATATGATATATATTATCTTTCCAATAAGCATTCCAGAGATTATCAGAATAATCCTACTTCTTCTTAGCATCTAACTCTTTCATTTTCTGTTGTCTCACATGCATAAACATATCTTTAGGAAAGAAAATATCAGCCTCAAGATCTAACATAACATTAGATACAAGAGTTTCTTTACCATCATTAGATTCTTCAACAGCAGCTGGATTTTGCACTAATTTCTGAATTTTATCATTAGCTTTAGTATGCAGAATAGAATGAGAAATTGATCCATTGGCTTCAGAAGCTTCAACACCTTTAGCATTTATCTGCACATCTTCAAATATTGTAGATAAATGAATTGGAGCTTCAAGATTAACTTCCAGGATTTCAAGTATTGTAGAATGTTGTGGTGATTCTGAAATGGATGAATCTTTATGAATGGATTATTGTGCTACTACATCTTTAGAAACAACATGGATTTCTTCAAGTGATGGAAAAGAATAATGAATGGACTGTTTTTCAACAAAAACAAGGATTATCTCATGTGGTGGAATAGTAAAATGTATGGACTGCAAGAAAGTATCAGTACTTAGATTTGCAGGGATATCAATAGCCTTTGATACATCAGAGTTTTCCTTAGATTCAACAAACTGCTGTTCAACATCTGTTCCTTTAGTACTCTGAGCATCTGTAAACATATAGTGTTAGATATATTTGATAATGTCATGGCTAATATGATTTATGTTTAGTTTTTAGATCTTACTTAAACAGGATAAATCAGTACTTACTGGAAGTCAGGACTTAAGGATATCAGTACTTATATTATCAGGAGATAATCATCAGAAGATGGATATCAGAACTTAAGTGCTGAAGGATGTTCAGATAAGGACAGTAGCTGTTTAAAGGAAAGAAGATCGAGATAAACATAAGAAGAGATATGCATGAAGAAGGAATTCTATGAAGAATAAAATACTTGGAAGAAAAGATATCTGATTGATATATTTTAGGAAGCAGAATTAAATTCCATATCAATTAGCGATTATCTTGTAACTGTGTAGTATATAAACACATACATAGGGTTTACACTATAAGTGTTATCATATTCGATAAGATTATTCATTGTACCCCTAGCAGCTCTCGTGATATTTGTTCATCACTGAGAGGTAACAGTTCCATATTGTAACAGAGTTTATTGTTTCAATAAAGTTTGTTTTCTGTTACTTGAAATATTAAAGTTCAATTTGATTGTACTTTACACTGTATTCACCCCCTCTACAGTGTGTGTGACCTAACAAGTGGTATCAGAGCCTATCTGTTAACGCACATACAGTTTAAGATCCAAACACAATCATGTCTGGCACAGAAACTCCAACTAAGCCTACCAAAACTGAAGAACCACCAAAGACACAAATTCAAAGTCGGTATGAGACCATCCGAGTTCCCATACTGAGACCATCTGAATATCCCATATGGAAGGTAAGGATGACCATGTTCCTGGAAGTAACAGATCCAGAATATCTTGATAGAATCAAGGAAGGGCCTCACAAACCAACCAAGCTCGCAGTTGCAGTTGCAGGTGAAGCAGCAAAGACCGTACCAAAGGAGAAGAGTGATTATACTGCCGAAGATATCGCATCAATTGCTAAGGATGCTAAGGTACGACACTTACTGCATAGTGCCATTGATAATGTAATGTCAAACAGGGTAATTAACTGCAAGACTGCTAAGGAGATATGGGATGCTCTGGAAACAAGGTGTCAGGGAACTGATATAATTAAGAAGACCATGAAGACAATACTCACTCAAGAGTATGAACACTTTGACTCAAAGGCAAATGAGTCATTGACTGATTTATATGATAGATTTGTCAAACTCTTGAATGATTTGTCATTGGTTGATAAGGAGTATGATCTTGAAGATTCAAACCTTAAATTCCTGTTAGCTCTTCCTGAATGCTGGGATTTGAAGGCAACAACAATAAGAGACAACTACAATCTTGATGAAATAACTCTTGATGAAATTTATGGAATGCTCAAGACTCATGAACTTGAGATGGAACAAAGAAGCAAGAGGAAAGGAGGAAAGTCAAGGACAGTTGCTCTTAAGGCTGAAGAAGAATCCCCCAAGGCAGCTACCTCAAGGAAAGACAAGGGTAAAGTTCTTTTCACAAAGTTTGATACCGAGTCATCAAATCTGAATGTGATGATGACTCAGATTCTGAAAGCTTGCCTGAGACTGATGCTGATGAGGAGATGATGAAGCTGTGTGCTCTTATGGTGAAAGGGATCACAAAGATTGCATACAGGAAGTTCAGGAAGGGAAAGAAGTTTTCCAGGAAAGGCACAAGTTCTGATAAGAAGAATTTCAGAAGATCTGAGGGCAGAGGAGGAAAGTCTGATAGAGGAGATTATACCAATGTCAAATGCTATAACTGTGGTGAGAAAGGCCACATATCTCCTGATTGCAAGAAAGTGAAGGGTGACAAAGGCAAGGCTCTTGTCACAAAGAAGAAAAGCTGGACAGACACCTCAGACTCTGAAAGTGAGGAGAACTATGCTTTAATGGCAAATGCTGATAAAGAAAGTGCTGATAGCAGTTCTGAAGCTGCTGAAACAAAGGTACCTCAGACTACTTATGCTTTTCATACTGATGATATTAATGAGTTGAGAAGATATCTTAAAACCATGTTTGTTAGTTATAGAGATCAAACTTTAACATGTGAAAGATTAACTTCTGAAAATCTTGCTTTTAAGAAAAGAAATGATTTCTTAGAAAAAGAGTTAGTTATGTTCCATCAAACTCAGAAGGATAGAGATGATGCTTTTTATGTTAGGGATGAAGTGCTAAAAATGAATGAATCTCTAAAAACCGAGTTAGAAAAGGAAAGAGAGATTATCAGGACTTGGACTAACTCTGGCAGAACAACTCAAACTTTGCTAAGTAGTGAAAATTGGAAAGAGGGCTTAGGTTATGGAGAGGATAAGAATGATAAAGGAACTGTAGAAATTAAGCCTGTTGTTAAGCAAAAGCTAAAGTTAAAACCTGTTAAGTTTGTAACTATAAAGTATGATAATGAGAAATCAGAAGTTAAAGAGGAATTAACTTCTGACAAACTAAAACAGGAAAAGACAGCTGAAGTAAACATAGGCTTAATGACTAAGAAGCAGCTTAGGCATAAGCTGAAAGATGTGAAGAATGCAAACAAGGTAAAATCACCTAGGAAAATAGGAATGGAAAGGAAGGTGTGAATAAAAGCAATAATTATAAGCCTGTTCCTGAAGCTCCTAGGAAAACGTGTCATAACTGTGGAAGTTCTAACCATCTGGCTTCTTTTTGCAGGAAGAATAAGAACATAAACTCCTTACCTTCAAAATCAGGAGTTAAGAGTCAGTCTGTTAGATATAAACCACAAAATCCTTGTTTTCATTGTGGTAGTTTATGGCATTCCATTTATACTTGTAAGGAATATCATAGTTTGTACTATGATTATTATCAAATAAAACCTTCTTTGAAGAAAGTTTCCATTGTTCCTTCTAGTGTAAATTCTGATTCAAAGTCTGATAGTGTAAGTTCTGATAAGAAAAATGTTAACATAAACTCTGATGCTAAATCCGCTGCAAATGTTAACAAACTTGATAAGGCCAAAGGATCCAAGCAAGTCTGGGTCCTTAAAACTAATCATTAGTGGTCTTTATGATTGCAGGGCAACAAGAAAAATATTCTAGTTCTGAACAGTGGATGTTCAGGACATATGACTGGGAATAAGGCCCTTCTATCAGACTTTGTGGAGAAATCTGGCCCAAGTGTTTCTTATGGAGATGGTAACATTGGAAAAACATTGGGATATGGCAATATCAATCTTGGGAATGTCATCATTAAAGAAGTAGCTCTGGTATCAGGACTTAAACACAATCTGCTGAGTATAAGTCAAATCTGTGACAGAGGTT
Source organism: Apium graveolens (assembly GCF_009905375.1). Lineage (NCBI taxonomy): Eukaryota > Viridiplantae > Streptophyta > Magnoliopsida > Apiales > Apiaceae > Apium > Apium graveolens. The sequence goes on from NC_133652.1 coordinate 47,951,842, forward strand.
ATCATGTTGATTTCTTTGAAGAACACTGTGAAGTTGTGAGTAAATCTAAAGGCAAAGTTGTTCTGAAAGGATACAGGCGTGGTAACATTTATGAAGCTAAGCTTTCAACAAGTACTGATGGTTCTGCAATCTGTCTGATGAGTAGAGCATCAATTGAAGAAAGCTGGAATTGGCACAAGAAACTCTCTCATTTAAATTTCAACAATATAAATGAACTAGTCAAGAATGATCTTGTGAGAGGACTGCCAAAGTCAGTATTTGCTCCTGATGGCCTTTGTGATTCTTGTCAGAAGGCCAAACAAAGAAAATCTTCATTCAAGAGCAAGACTGAATCATCAATTCTTGAGCCTTATCATCTACTACATGTTGATCTATTTGGTCCAGTGAATGTCATGTCTATTGCAAAGAAGAAATATGCGTTGGTCATAGTGGATGAGTTCACCAGATACACATGGGTGTATTTCTTGCACACAAAAAGTGAAACTCATCTATCTTGATTGATCATGTCAAACATCTGGATAAATTGGTCAAAGATTCTGTGAAAACCATAAGGAGTGATAATGGCACTGAGTTCAAGAATTTGATAATGGAAGAGTTCTGCAAAAACCATGGAATTAAGCAGGAATTTTCTGCTCCTGGAACTCCACAGCAAAATGGAGTTGTTGAAAGGAAGAATAGAACTCTCATTGAAGCTGCACGTACAATGCTTGAAGAAGCAAAACTTCCAACCTATTTCTGGGCTGAAGCTGTGCAGACTGCTTGTTTTACTCAAAATGCAACACTCAGTAACAAGCAAGGAAAAACACCATATGAGATGGTGAAGAAAAAGAATCCAAATCTGAAGTACTTTCATGTATTTGGATGCAAGTGTTTTGTTCTCAAGACTCATCCTGAACAGCTATCCAAGTTTGATCTAAAAGCCGATGAAGGAATCTTTGTTGGATATCCACTTTCCACAAAAGCCTTCAGAGTCTATAATTTGAGAACAAGAGTGGTCATGGAATCTATCAATGTCTCTTTTGATGACAAGAAGATTACTGGTCTTGAAGATTTTATTGATCATGATCAGCTGAGATTTGAAAATGAAGACTCAAATTCTGATACTGAAAATCCTGACAGTCTAAGTCCTGATACTGTAAACTCTGATGGATTAAACTCTGATGTTATTGAAACTGTGGTGACTACGCCAAAGAAAGATGCACCTATGCAGGGGGAGCATACTCAAGAACATATTACATCTCAAGAAGCATCAGAACATACATCTGGCTCTTCAAGTTCTGATCCGTCAAGTTCTGATAAGCCAAGTTCTGATAGTTCTGAAAATCTAAATTCTGAAGAATCCAACTCAGAGAGCATAGTTTCAGGGGGAGCATCAGAAAATGAAAATGAAGACAGCATGGATCATGGGTGAGCATCCAGTTCTAGAGAAAACCTTCCATCTGCAAGGAAGTGGACTAAATCACATACACCTGATTTGATAATTGGAAATCCTGATGCAGGTGTCAGAACTAGAACAGGTACTTCAAACGAATGTCTTTACAATTCTTTTCTCTCTCAGACTGATTGGGTGCAAGCAATGCAGGAAGAGTTAAATGAATTTGAAAGAAACAAAGTCTGGACCCTAGTGCCAAGACCAAAGAATAGATCTGTTGTTGGTATAAAGTGGGTATTCAGAAACAAAACTGACAGTGATGGCATAATTACAAGGAATAAGGCAAGGCTGGTTACAAAAGGATATTCTCAACATGAGGGAATTGATTATGATGAAACATTTGCACCAGTTGCTAGGTTAGAAGCCATAAGGATATTTTTGGCTTATGCTGCTCACAAAAAGTTTACTGTCTTTCAAATGGATGTGAAAAGTGCTTTTCTCAATGGAGAATTGGAAGAGGAAGTATATGTTGAACAACCTCCAGGCTTTGTAGATTCCAAACATCCAGATTATGTCTACAGGCTTGATAAAGCACTTTATGGACTTAAGCAAGCTCCCAAAGCATGGTATGAGACTTTAGCTCAGTTTCTTCTGGAAAGTGGATTTAACAGAGGAACTATAGACAAAACACTGTTCTACCTCAACCATGGAAAGGACTTACTTCTGGTCCAGATTTATGTTGATGATATCATTTTTGGGTCTACAAATGACAAACTTTGCAAGAAGTTTGCCAAACTGATGCAGTCAAGATATCAGATGAGTATGATGGGGGAACTTAGCTATTTTCTGGGCCTTCAAGTCAAGCAGAATGAAGAAGGCACTTTTATTTGTCAAACTAAGTACACCAGGAACTTGCTGAAGAAATTTGGAATGCCAGATTGTTCAAGTGCATCCACTCCCATGGCCACTGCAACAAAACTGGATAAGGATACTGGTAAATCAATAGATATTACTGATTACAGAGGTATGATTGGCTCTCTACTCTATCTAACTGCTAGTAGACCTGATATCATGTATGCTACCTGTTTTTGTGCAAGATTTCAAGCAGATCCAAGAGAACCTCACTTAACAGCTGTGAAAAGAATTTTCAAGTATCTTAAGGGAACAGCTGATCTGGGATTGTGGTATCCCAGAGAATTAGATTTTAAACTAATAGGTTACTCAGATGCAGATTTTACAGGTTGCAAAATTGACAGGAAAAGCACAAGTGGAAGCTGCCAATTTCTTGGAGGCAGATTGGTTTCTTGGTTTAGCAAGAAACAAAAGTCAATTTCCACATCAACTGCAGAAGCAGAATATATTGTTGCAGGAAGCTGTTGTGCACAGATTCTTTAGATGAAGAATCAGTTACTGGATTATGGGTTAACATATTTCAAAATCCCTATTTACTGTGATAATCAAAGTGCTATTGCTATGACAGGTAATCCAGTTCAACACTCTATGACAAAGCACATCAGCATCAGGTACCACTTCATTAGGGAACATGTAGATGAAGGTACAGTGGAATTGCACTTTGTTCCAACAGATCAACAACTAACAGATATCTTCACAAAACCATTGTGTGAAGCTACTTTTACAAGATTGGTAAATGAACTTGGAATGGTTTCAGGTTCTTTCTCTAAATCTACTTAGTTTTGTTCTGTTGCATCAGACTTTATGATCAGTATTTACAGAATTTAATCTCTTTATGTATTCTGTGCTTAATTGAAAAATATGTTTAAGTACTGACTGTTGTCTGATCAATGTTTCTAAACTCTGATAGTGATATGTCTGTTTAGGTAACTATTCAATCCTATGAGGATAACTGTGCTAGATGCTGACCTAGTAGTCTTCAATAAACAAGGGATCCCATGTAAGAAGTAATTATTTCTGTGAAAATCTATTGACACAAGCAAATTCTGATATTGAGCTTAGTTGAATTTACTTTGTCTATCTTATTACTAAGTCACAAACTAGAATAATGCTACTCTTCTGTTAAGTTCTGATGCTAGTAAATCTGTTGAATGTACTAAGTGCTGATAAACCTCACTTATCAAAAGAAAAAGAAAGAGAAACAAGGATTAAAAATCAGGTACTCCTTTGAGATCTAGAGTAAAAATGTGGAAGGGAAGACCCAAGTGCATTGCCGGTATTAAGTAATATGCATCAGAAAAGCAAATAAAATATTTTCTTGGTGACTTTTCACACTCTATGATTACTGGAGAAATACTCTGATAATAGCATAAATTCTGATAAGCAGTCGTGACTCACTTACACTGAGAAGCCACTGTAAAATAGAATTTAAAAAGATGCACAAAATTAGCACAAAATAGTTGAGGCGGACTCAAGCATGAATTCATTCAATAGTAGGTTTCAGAATAATGACAGGTTTTTTAGTAAAGTTTTAGTTATGCCTTATTTCTAATATGTACTGAAGCGAATCAGACTTTACTCTTTGTCTGATATTTAGCTTAATGCACACACTAACCACTCCATATGAATGATGAAAATCATTGTGGGGATCTATGTTGTTTTAGATGAACAGTCATTGTGTCACATTGCACAAATTCTGAGGACAAGTTCTGATTGCATGTTCTGATGATTAAGTTCTGAAGAATATAAATCAGAATTTGTGTGAGGACTTACTAAAATAGACATTCCTTTTTCGAGTTAAGAAATTATGTTCTGATGACTGTTAAGTTCTGATATAAGTCTAAGTTCTGATATTACAGTCTGATTCTTTACTTGACTTATTTGTGGATAAAATTTGACAACAGTCTCAATTTAAACCAGAATAATGTTGAAGTGGAAGATTAATAGTCACTATAGTTAGGGATAGTGATACTCGTACATGAACAGTCAACTTTTACTTGCTTCTTGTGCGCATTAAACCATGTTTTCTCTTTCCAATGAATGTTTTTCTTTTTCCAAGTCTGGGGAGACGAGGTAGAATTAATTCTACTTGTCAGCATTAAATTTCTTTGCGTCTCCTGGCATTCACTTGCCTATATAAGCAACCACTTCACATCATCCTTCCCATCAAATCTTTTATCACAAACTAACCTTCATAATCTTTATATCAAAAACACCATGGTCAATTACAATATGTTTTTGAACTACGAAACATTCAACATGGAGCTGAGCTGTGCCGATTGGCAGCAGGAATGGCACGTTACTGCCATTCTTGATGAGATATGGGACTCCATTCCCCAGGAGGTACTCACCCACCTCTTTTTCTTTTACATGGAATACCATCGCCATCTGGAGCGATTGGAGGAGGAAAGGCTGGAAGCTCTCCGCCAGCAAGAGGGAATCATTTGACTCGCTATTCTGTTTGTCGAGAGTAGGAAAAAGAAATGATTTATTTTCTTCTTCCTGTTTTTCTTCATCATCAGCCTTGCCCTGCTTCTTGAGCTAGGACAAAGGCTATTGACGTTAGGTTTAGCAGCTTAGGGAAATCTTGTACAAGTTCTGATGTAATTTAAATTTCATGAATGTATTCTCTTGATATATTAATGAAATTTGTTTTTGTTTAAAGATCTTGTCTCTGAGATATTTTGTAATGCATTGATAAATCCTGATACATATTCATATTCTGATGACCATATAAATTTTGTTTTAACTTAAGTTCTGATTTTATTTTATCAGTACTTGCTCGTCCGATTTATTATGGTCATTTTCACTCGATTTTTTTTCCAGAATATTGATGTTGCAGTGAAAAATAATTAAATAAGTGGGAACAGTTTCAATTTTGAATTACAACTGTTTCACCTTGATTAATGGAATAACTTGGTAAGTGAAACGGTTTTTCTTTGAAAAACTGCAAGTGGGTAAGTAATGATTACTGTTTTCTCGTTCCCATTAACTATTCATTTTTACTGCATGTCTGACAGGTGTCCAACGGTTACATTTTTTTTTCAAAAGTATAAGTAAGACAGAGAGAGGATTTTTTAATCTTTTATTTCCTTTCATACTTTTTCTCTCTATTTGCTTTTACTCTCTTTCTTCTTCTAACGTTGGTTTTTCATATAGACATTCTATCAAACACCTAACATGCACTTATAAATCTCGATTAATTTCATGGCACCTAAGTATTTAATCATTGATGGAGCTAAATTTGTTCCAAACAACTATGCTGCAATTCTTGATAATGCTGAAGCTCCGTCTGAATTGCATTTTGTGCAAGATCTTCTTGCACACAGTGAAATCGGGTATGCATTGACCCAACCTTCAGTATTCTCAATCCAACAAGTTCTGACACTTTGGAGGACTGGAAACTTTGATAATGGTGGTCCAAATGGTACTCCTAGTATTGTTTTCGAAGTGGGTGATTCTTCATATGCAGTCACTCCTGGTGCAATACGCAAGGCTCTACATCTCCCAGAAAGATGTACTTTTTCAATTCCAGAGGAATCAGCTCTTCAGAATTGGGGTATGAACAGAGTTTGGCAAAGCTTGGGCAGTTGAAACGGGCTCATATCAGAAGGGAATGGAGCTTCTTCTTCGACTGCATCACTAAAGCTTTTGGGAAAAAGTGTTCGAATTTTGATGCCATTCCCATAATGAGTCAGCACATCGGGTATGCCATTATAAACCAAACTCATTTTGATTTTGCAACTGCCATAATAGGTTTTATTGGGGATAGGATGACAGAGGATAGGAATGTTGTTTACTTTGCTAGATTCTGTCAACTTATATATACTTTTTGTACTGATGAACCTCGACTAACCAGTACCTTAACTCCACCTTTCAAAGTTGCAAAACGTTACTTTAATGACCTGGTAAATGCTGACACTAAGAAACAAGTGATTAGACCTTTACAGATTCCTCAGTCTGTAAAACAGATCTTAGTAAATGCTGATCCTGATTCCTATAGATCTGTTTATCCTGATGTCCAACCAACAACCACCTCCCAAACTCCACAACAACCATCAGAACATACCACTCATACTACTCAACCAACCCTCAGGCAATATATCAAATCCTATCTCTCCACTTCACAGACAGTTCAACCCTCATCCTCAGCACCTACTGTGAAGCCTTCATCTTCCAAGCCTAAGAGGACAAAGACTGTTCCTCACACACCTCAAAAGAGAAGGAGGATTGCTTTGAGAGATGAGTCTGATAGTGAGGAACAGGTTTCTACATCAGAACCTGTTATCAAAGAAGCTGAGACAATGACTTCTCAGAAGGATTCTGAAATTGGGGGATCTAGGATTCTCAAGAGGCTTAGAAGAATGACTGTTCCTGAAACTCCCAAGAAATCCATATCTACAAAAAGGATACAAGAAACAGAGGGCAAAAAGGCCAGTTTCAGATGATGAAGAAGCAACAGCTAAGGAAGGAGATCAGGAATCTCTGATCTCACAATAAAAGGAATCTGTTAAAGTCACTACTTCTCCATCAACTCCATCTCAGAAAGCTGTTCCTGAAAAGGCCAACACACCATCTGTGTCTCCTGTTCAAAAGTCTGTATCTCCTGTTAATACAGGCACAAGTGCTGATATTGATATCCAGACCTTGGTTGTGCCTGAAGTAATTCTTTTAGAAGCTCCAACATCAACTAATCCATCAACAACACCTGTTACTGATGCTGCTCAAAATCCAAACTTCTCTTCTACACCTTCTCTGCATCTAGATGCTGATGATCAGAATATAGGTGAGCATCAGGATATGGCTGTTGATCAGAACTTAGAACCAGATCAGCAATTAGAGGATGCTGAAGCCTCCATTGCTACTCACACTGTTGTTTTATCAGAAGATACTGATTCTGTAAGTTCTGATGCTGCAAATGCTGGAGATACTGGTGATGCTGCTCCAAATACAGATGCTGATGAAGCAGGTCCTTCAGGACATGGTCCTCAACAAACTATTCTTAAATCTGAACTTGTTAAGAAGTTTGTTACCAGAGAAGGACCAGTGCCTTGGAGTGAAACTCCTGCAGGACAGGAGTGGACTAAGGAATGGAACTCAGTTTCCTGTGTTCCAAATGCAAAGCATCTTGCTGAGCACTTGACAAAAGCTGATGAAATGTTAAATTCTGATGATTTCAAAACCCAGCTTAGAGTCACTACATTGAGTACTAAACATATACAAGGTCTCCATTCAACTACTCATGCAGAGCTACACAAGATTCAGGAAGAATTCATCAAACAGGACCAAATTCAGAAAATTGACAAGAAAAAGTTCTTCCAACCTACCTTTGACAGGATTGCTTATATTGAGAAGACTCAAGAGAAACAACAAGCTCATATTGATGATATTCTGAAAAATCAAGCTTCTCAGCAATCTCAACTTACTGAAATCCAAGCCTCAATGGAATTGCTTGTCTCTCTTCTACTACCTGCTGATGCCAAAAAGGGGGAGAAAGTAATTAAGTCCAAATGCAAGACTGGCAAGACACTGAAAGGGAAGGATGATGAAAAGGATGATCAAGGAAACTCTGGAATGGGTAGAGGTCATAGTCAAGGTAGAGGTTTCTCATCAAGAAAAGCTGAAATCACAAGTCACATGACAAGTTCTGATACTGGGAAAAGAATTAGTTCTGCTATTGGTAAAAGGATAAGTTCTGATGAACTTTTAGATCTTGATGAAGAAATGTCAAGACAGTTATTTCTTCAGGAAAATCAAGGAATGGACTAGGAGAGTTTAATGGAAGAAGAAGCCAGACTTAAATCAGAAAAAGTCATATCTAAATTTGAAGCTTCTGGTAAAAAGACACTTCCAAAAATCAAAGGCATTGTGATAAAAGAAAGGACAAATACTGAAGCAACATTGGCTAAATCACAGCTGCAGATAGATCCAAGATCCAAGGGTAAAGAAAAGGTTGGTGAACCTATCAAGGTTTATGTGCCTCCTGAGAATGAAGAAATCATTGATGAAAAGGATGATCTTGCTCTGACTTCAAGAAAAGTTCTTAAAACAACCTCTGACATGGCTCAAGTTGTTCAGAGTCAAGAGACAGTAAGTTCTGATATTCCAAAGAAGCAAGTAACCTCTGACATAGCTCAAGTTAACTTGATATCAGAAGTTAGACCAAAGACACTCCTACCAGGATTCACTAAAGCAAAACAGACTCAACCTTTGAAGACTGCTGCAAGTGGTTTTGAAGCAAGAGTAGTTACTGGAAAGGAAGCAAGAGATAAAACTGGATTGGGAAGTGCTGATGAAAGAAGAATACAGAACACTACCAATGATCCAACTTCCTTGAGTGAACCAGGTATTGGAGCAACTCCTGAGAGATTGAATCAACTGGAATCTGTACAAATGGTTTACCATACCTACTTGAAAGAACACATCTTGTTGTACTTCATGACAGATGGTAGGGTTTATCATATAAGGCAAAATGCCATTCCATTGAAGTATTTTGAAGAATTGGAGCATGTACTATTCTTACTTCAAGTGGATGACAGATTGACAGGAAGTGCTGCAAACTATTTGAAGGATCAGATTCAGAGACAGAAAAGGCTTTATTCTGTTAAGTCTGACAGCACATATGTTCCAAAGTACAGAGATCACAAGGATGATATAGTTGAAATGAAGCCCAATACTGCTAAGATTATAAGTACCTTTCTGGGTTACAGGGCTGTGGAATTCAATCTTGAGTCTGATAAAGCTTATTTGATCAGACTGGATCAGGATATAAGAAAAGCAAAGATTAATGATCTCAGGGCTGCAATCTTTCAAATTGGTGAAGATAATGCAGAGCTTAAAGATGCTAAAAGGAGGATGATTGATGAACTTAGATATGCTGAGAGATGTTTGTTGAAGAACTATCTCAGAACAACTCCTGACATCAGAGAGATCGGAAGATGAAGCCAAGTCAAGATCTACAACTGATTTAATTCTGATATTTGTACAAACTGAAGCTGTTATCAGAAGTTAAATATTGGTAAAGCTTTAAGGACTGTAAGTTGTAGTTATCTAGTCTAATTCTCATGTATTTGTACTTAATGTTTTTGACATCATCAAATATCTGTTAAACTTGTATATTATGCTAATTTACAAGTTGGGGGAGATTGTTAGATATATTTGATAATGTCATGGCTAATATGATTTATGTTTAGTTTTCAGATCTTACTTAAACAGGATAAATCAGTACTTACTGGAAGTCAAGACTTAAGGATATCAGTACTTATATTATCAGGAGATAATCATCAGAAGATGGATATCAGAACTTAAGTGCTGAAGGATGTTCATATAAGGACAGTAGCTGTTTAAAGGAAAAAGATCGAGATAAACATAAGAAGAGATATGCATGAAGAAGGAATTCTATGAAGAATAGAATACTTGGAAGAAAAGATATCAGATTGATATATTTTAGGAAGCAGAATTAAATTCCATATCAATTAGCGATTATCTTGTAACTGTGTAGTATATAAACACAGACATAGGGTTTACACTATAAGTGTTATCATATTCGATAAGATTATTCATTGTAACCCTAGCAGCTCTCGTGATATTTGTTCATCACTGAGAGGTAACAGTTCCATACTGTAACAGAGTTTATTGTTTCAATAAAGTTTATTTTCTGTTACTTGAGATATTAAAGTTCGATTTGATTGTACTTTATACTGTATTCACCCCCTCTACAGTGTGTGTGACCTAACATATAGCAAATAAAACCCAATCTCTCTATTCTTTTACAGTAGTCTCACTATCCTCACACCACACATCTCATGACTTTAAATAGTCAGAGCTTCCTCACAAGGATTACTAAATCCTATCTGTCATCTACCTCTCCTTTTTCCAGGAAGGATCCTGCCTCTCTTAATTTCTCCTTTTTCTCTCAATCTTTTCACACATCTCACAGAAAAAGGCTCAGAAAGATTGTCCTACAAAAATGATCGTTGATCATACAACTAGAACTAGTCCTTAAGTAAGTTCTAGATGCAATCATATCAACATGATTTTTATTATGAAAAGCATACTATAAATCCTGAAAGAACTAAATCAGTATTTAAAATAAATGCTGATAAAGTAACACCAGTATTTATACCTTGTGATTTCACAATTAGACTCACAGTAGATACTGTGGTTATGACAGTTGTTGTTCATCAATAATGAGAACCTCCATTTGAATTAGAGAGGATTTGATCAGGTTACTGTCATGTACCATGTTCTCAAACCTTTGTTCTTCTTACAAAGAACTAATACTTCAATGTGTTTAATGAAAGCTATCACAGAGTCTTCAGTAAAAACTGATGAAACCTCTGTGTCTCTGTTAGTATCATCAAGATCTACCTCAGCAAGTATTCTCTAACCAACTAAATATTGTTTATGAGTGGTGAACATTATTCAAGAATTATGACACTTAATTTTTGGCAACATTTGAGAAAAGAATTCAAGTGTTTCAGTCGTAAGAAGAAATTTAAGATATATGAAATTTGAGATTGAGTGTGGACAACTTTCTTGATCAGAAAAGAAAGTTTCAAAAGATTTTAAATTGTAAGCAACAATCAAAGATTATAACTCTTAGTGATTAAGAATTAAATATTCCTTAAATTTCCTTCTTAAACAACATTTACTTCCTGTAGTGCTCAATCTGTACTGAAGTGTCACATGAACTCAAACAGAGATTAGTTTAATCACATACACTATGAAAAATATCTGATATTTAGCATACAATATTGATTTAACATTTTACATTTAAGAACATTCAAGCAGACATACAAGAAAGTAATCAAGAACTCATTTAGAAAGCAAAGAAGAAAAAATATTTTCATTCATTAGTTAAGAAGTAGAATACAATATTCTCACAGAATTTTAAAAATAAAACCCTAAACAATCTATCTATTCTAGCTTCTTCTTTTCTTCTTCTAACTTTTTCATTGTCCTCCGATGGAAGATCCTTGACATTGAACCTGTAAGAGAAATAATATTCTCTTGCAATGCCAGCCATACGAGGCGCCTTTGTTCTTCCTCGAGACGCCGTTGTGCATCCATATCAGCTCGTCTCATCTCTTCAAACTGAACGTCTAGTCTAAAGAGACAAAGGGACTCAGTGTCATCTGAATTCAGTCGATCAAGAACCAACTGAGGAATCTCAGAGAGATGATAGTCTTGGCCGTGAAAGACTGCCCTGAGTCGACCAATGTCAAAATAAAATCTCCTATACTCAGGATTTGCTACTGGTCGGTAGACTCCATGAGAAAGAGAATATATGGCCTGTAACGACCGAGAAATTTAAGAGTGTTTTGTAATATATTACATGAGTATTATGTGATTGATGCTATTATAAATTATGATTGGTCATAAAAGATAATCTGTTATATGTTATATGTGGTTTGTGTGGTTCGGGTTATTTTCGAGAAATTTATTACGTGTTAAATGGATTCATATTAAAAGTTATAATTTTCAAGATTCGTTTTAATAGCTTGTATTTTGTACAGATAAATTGGCCTTATTTTGCATTATATGGCGTATACCATATTGATTTTTCGAACATCCAGTTAATTTAGAAGATGTTTTGTTTCGTGAAAAATGACTTTTCCGGGCCTCTACCGGGACGTCAAACCCCACAAAAATTATATTTTTATTTTTATGAAATTGTGGGACTATTAAATATTCATTATTTTTACATTTTTGGATTATTCATAATTTTTGGGAAATTTTGGTATAATTTTTGTATTTATTGGATTAAAAGTTATTCCACGTTAATTATTAATTTTGGGCTAATTATTTTATTAAATGATTTATTTAGGCCCCAAATAAGTTTGGGGAATATTATTTCTACAACTATATATACAGTTTAACTATTATTTAATTATTAATTAACTATATAAAAAATTAGAAAAATATCAAAAATTCAGTTTATTCTCTCAAATAATTGGGGTTAGGGTTTATGTGTTCTTGGCCATCAAGTGCAGATTTGAAGGTGATATGGGACTCCAAATCACAAGTGTAAATATTCGTTTTGAAGCCCTTAATCCCCTCTATCATACTCTACCATCAATTTGTTCAAACAACTGGTAATTTTTCAAACCCGATTTCTAGAGTTCTTGGGTCGAATTGGGGCTTTTAATTCCAGGGTTTTTTGGTTGTTTTTGATGATTGATTAAGCGTTCTGATGAAATATGCAATCAATTCATTTATCTAAGTATATCAAAGCGATTACCCGGAGTGTTAAGTTGAGTAATTGAATTTTATGATTTGTGTTTTTCAATTTCTGGGTTATACATGTTGTTTTGGTTCGTTTTGATTATAGTAAATGATTCCATGTAATCCTAGCTTCGTTTTGATGTATAATTTGTCAATTTTGATTAAGAAAAGAAGGATTCCGTTTCTTTTCCGGAAAATGGCTGACTTCTTCTCGGACTTGGGACGCAATCGATGAGTTCATCATCGATTGATGTTGGTGTTGGGGGATTCTGATTCCTGATCGTTGTTAGATGAATTCAGGAGTAAAAACCTCGAGTTTCCATTTGATTTTGATCTCGAATCGGGGCCGGGGCCGCGAATTTCCGGCGAGTGTTCTTCCCAATTCCGGTCACCCTCCCCGTTCTGGCCGCCCTTCAATCCATTCTATGGTGCAGCTATTCTAAATTCTTGTTTCTGAATTCTGATTTTAAAAATAATTTATTCAAAAATCATTTATAAATTCTAAAAAGAGATTATTTTTAAATTCAAAATTAATTTAGTTAATTATTATAATTATTTAACTAAAATATTTTAAACTCCAATTTTTTTTCATTATTTCTAAAGATTTTAAATTTGATTTAATTATTTATAATTTATTTTAATTATTTATTTATGGGTTTAATTAATTAATTAATTTAATCTATAAATAGTTAAGTAAAATGTAATTATTTATAATTAAGCCAAATAATGATTTAAAAATCATTTTGAGCTTTTAAAAATTATAAAAGGGTAATTAAAATTCAATTAATATTATTATTAATTAAATTATTTTTATTTTATTCATATTAAATAGACCATTCGTCCGTTTAATACGAAACGAACGCGTCTAGACTCAGAAAAATATTCCGCTTCTATTAAAAATAAATACTTTTGTATCGAAAGGTTGTTTGTTTCATGAATCATTTTAAGTCGATTATTGATCGATAAATATTGTTTTGACCTGGTTTCAATTCTAGAAGTCTCGTGTCCAACCTTTAACGATTGGACTTAAGTGTTATATGAATTATATGTGCCTACGTGTTATATGAATAACATGATTACATGCCTTTTGTGTACGTGTTATGTGAATTATGAGTCAACATGTCTTTTAAACGTTATCTGATCAGAATATGATCCTTATCTTTTATTATCGGGTGGGTAGATGATAAGAATAAATGTATGATGGACAATAATACGTTGTCAGTTAATTGAAATAGTATTTTTTATGATAGATACACATAGTTCGAGATATTCAAATCCAGACAGTGATAGTAAAAGTAAATCTTGATTGTGTGGGGTATTGAGATAAGTGAATACAAAATAGAGATAAATAGAGAATGGCGATTAACAAGAAAGGTCAGATAGCCTGTCGATGAGAACACATATATACCAGAACTAAGTGATATGGCAGATAGTAAAAGATCAGAGGGTTATCAATTGAGGCAAGTATTCCAGAACTTTCTTATAATATACTACAAATATCTCTTTCCTATTCTAAGTTCAGAATAGTTAAATATTTTACATTTCGCTGCAATTACTCTTAACTATGCAAGTCCCTTCCATTATTGTTCCCTCATTATTGATTGATCTCTTGAGCAATACCTATTATTTCGGGTTATTTGCGAACCCTGAATCGGGATGTTTTGAAATTAAAGTGATTTGACATCAAAACACTATACGGACTGGATGGTTATGATGAGGGCCAGGAATGAGCTGGACCTTAAGGGCCAGAGATGGCTGGACCCTTGATTATTAGGCCATAGTGCCTGGGTATTGTGCAAGACATGCCTGTACTTTAACAAGACTAAGTCAAATTGACAACCCTAAGTAAGTTGTATTGTAATCTTAGTTTGCATTTGTACTTGTAACATTTAAAGTCTGTAAAAACGTAAAAGAGCAGACTGGAGTCTTTTTGTTTAAACAGTATCAAGCCTAAGGATTCTATCTGGAAGAAGATCAAGAAGATCATGCCTCAGAAGAATTATGAAGAAGCTTGGAGTTCAGATTTAGTGTTATAGAGAAGTCACTCGAGAACTCCAAATGACTTATCGAGAAGTCAGAAAAGCTTATAAAGAACTCACAGAGAGATATCGACAAGCCAAAATTGAAGACATGAGATTGGAGATATCGACAAGTGATTTCTTCACTAGAGAACTTATAGTTATCGACAAGTCAACACTCATTAGAGAACTCGGAGTTATCGATAAGTCAAATTCCACTAGAGAACTCAGAGATATCGATAAGCCAAAATTCACTAGAGAACTCTGAGTTATCGACAAGTCAAATTTGACTAGAGAACTCTGTGTTATCGATAAGTCATAAGCCACTAAAGAACTCAGAGATATCGATAAGTCAAAGTGAAGATATAAAGACTAGAGATCTCAACAAGCCAAATTCTTTTATAGAGAACTCAGAGACCTCTACAAGTCAAATTAACTATAGAGAACTAGAGATCTCGATAAGCTAATATACTTATAGAGATGTCAAGTTCTCTATAGACCAAATGGAGATCTCGAGGTAAAATCTCAAAGTACAAATTTGCAGACTAGTTCAATATCCAAGATTTACTATCAATAAACAATCCAAACAGCTGGATTGACAAGTCTACAAAAAGCAGCTTGAAGAATATGCAAGATCAATGGTGAAGATTAATTGACAAATGAAGATCAAAGTAAATACAGGATGTTAAGATATGCTAAGCCAGAAATAGAAGATATATTTTTCCAAAATGGAAATGACAAGTGACAGTTTACTAAAGCTAATAGCATGTCTTATTGTACACTGTGCAAACCAGCAGTTAACTAAATTATAAAGTTAACACTGGTCCTTAAGTCAGTTGTAATAATTTAGATAAAAAATCTTGTAACACTCTCAAGAAGAAGCTAAGCTTTTCATCAATAAAGAGCCTAAAAATTTTGTAGCAAAACATTCTTAATTTTAATATAAAATTAAGTGAATTTTGAAAAGATCTGTGTTCTTTATTATTGCATGTTCAATTTCTGCAGTAACACATTTCACTACAAGATTTAATTTACTTTGTTCAACCATAAAAAGCTCGAGAAAAACATAAAACAGTAAAACACATTCACCCCCCTCTGTGTGTTATTTATTTCCTAAAACTGTGTACCCTAAATGTTGGTGGGTCTATACAGTTGGGTATAGATCCGCGCTATATCCTGACTGATCAGCATGTTATAGTGCATATGTTAGTTCCAGTGTCTAGTCTAATTTATTGTTGATCGCCATTAACGGCATTCCTTTTTTAAAGGTTTTATAATTACAAAACCAGAAAAAGATCAGATTAAAGAGATGAATTAGTGAATTGCTCGTTGCTTTTAATTTATGATTGAAGGCTAATGAAGGCCAATGTTTTATTCGCTCAACTACTGCAAATAAATAAAAATGTTTATAAATCATTTAAAGATTGTGTCCAGAAGTCTCTTTGATATGATACCTGAAAACCTATTATGATACTTGTTGGACATTTTTGGCTCACTCTTTCTTTGTGAATTCTTATTTCTTTTAGTATCAATGAGAATAAAAGTGAATAGCCTTAATAGACAGCAGAATTGGAGAGATCCCAGCTGAAGGAAGTTGGAGATGTAAGAGTGAATAAGATAAGGAAGTTAGTAAAGAGCTATCAAAATTTTATTTAGTTTTTATAAATTTTAGAAGGTTAGATTCTTGTTTCATACCATAATGTAATAACCCCAATTTTTGGAATTTTTTTGAAACCCTTATGAATAGTGATTTTGCTGATTATGCTGAATTAGAAAACTTTTCATACCACACTTTGTAGAGGTTCTTTTATTGTTATTCTGAGATCTTATTAGTACTCTATATGGTATATAAGTGTATGTAAAGATCGTCAGAATCCAAATTCGAACACTTTGATTTTTTCCCGAAAATCCACCAGATACCGAAAGAATTGAGTATAAGGTAACAGGATAAAAAGGATTTAAATTCAAGGATTATAAGAGAGGATCATATAAGAAATATAATATATTGAGAAAGATTTAGGGGAACCCAAGTAATAAGATCCCGGGTATGATCCCTCAAACGATAAACGGGAACGAAAATTAAGCGAACCGTATAACAGATAAACGGTCATTAACCAAACAATTAAGCAAGGATTAACATAAGAAGATGCTTCCACCACCAAGTGATGACAAGTGGCAAGAGATGAAGTCACCAAGATGATGTCATGCTTAGTCATACTCCACTCACTTTAAACAACCAACAAATCATCCAAATATCCCATTCACTTCATTTTCCACCACAAAAACATTCAACAAAGCAAATACTCTCCCAAGAACACATAGCTCACGGCTTTTTCATTTTTTTAAGGAGAAAAATTCCAAAAATCAAGTTTCTAGCTTTGTTAATTTGCAAGGTAATTACCCAAGGTCCCTTATGATTAGATAAGCATATCCTAGGAGTTTAAGCTTCTATTTCTTCATGAATCTCTTCCAATAAATCAAGGAATAAGATGATGAATAGTGTTTTCAAGATTACTAACTTTATTTTCTTTGATTTCCTTTAAGATCCAAGCATTCCTAATGTAATAACCCCAATTTTTGAGAAATTTTGAAACCCTTATGAATAGTGTTTTTGCTGAACGAGAAAACTTTTCATGCCACGCTATGTAGGGGTTCTGTTATTGATCTTATGGGATATTATTAGTACTCTATGTGGTATATAAGTGTATGTAAAGATCGTCAGAATCCAATTCCGAACACTTTGGTTTTTCCCGGAAATCCACAAGATACGGAGGGAATTGAGTATAAGGTAACAGGATAAAAAGGATTTAAATTAAAGGATTATAATAGAGGATCATAAAAAGGAATATAATGTATTGAGAAAGGTTAAGGGAACCTAAGTAATAAGATCCCGGGTATGATCCTTCAAACGATAAACGAGAACGAAAGTTAAGCGAACCGTATAACAGATCAGCGGTCATTAGGCAAACGATTAGGAAGTTAATCAAAGGGATTAGTGGGAATGATGTCATCCAACCAATAGAAAGAGGACAAGGAAGGGAGAATGACATCATGAGGATGATATAAGCATGACATGGGAAGGAAGGAGGTGTGGTTGAATGAGAACCACACAAATTCAAGGGCAAAAAGGTAATTGACTAAAGCAAGCACAAAAACCAAGCAACCAAGCCAAGCAAAAATCATTTTCATCAAAAAATCAAAAGCAACCAAGGCTTTGTTCATGAAGCTCTCGGGTGGTTTTCTTAAAATTTGAAGATCCAAGCTCCACCACTTACTATTTAGCAAGGTAATTATCTAAGCTTCCCCATGGATAGTTACATACTTCCTATAAGTTTAAGCTTCTAATTCCAAGCCAATCTTTTTCTATAAATCAAGGAAGAAGATGGTGAATAGTAACCTTCAAGAAATAACTTTAGTTTTCTTGAATTTTTATGAAAGATTAAGGTTATACAAGCAAGGATCAAGGTTCTTTTAGGCATTCAAAGCTCTTGGGTTGTGTTAGGAAGCTTCAAGGAGGTATAAACAACTTTCACCTTTAACTTATAGTTTGAACTTTGAGTTTTGATGAGTTTATGGATGGATTAATGTATATATAGAAACATCCATGTATGTATAGCAAGATCCATGTATGTTAGATGGTTTGGTTGGATTTGTGGTGATTTTGGATATGAATCTTGGTTAATGGTTAATGAATCTTAAGTTATGGTTAGTAGATCATGTTTGTGGTTGAATAAGTTGGAAAACCTTGAGATTATGGACTGACTTTGCCTTGATATAAGTTGTGTTTGAGGTATTGATGATGGTTGGGTGGTTTGTAGTGAATTGGTAAAGAATTGGAGTGGTATAAATATTGGTAATCGCGTAAACATAGCCGTCGTAACGTCCGATTTTCTTTAGACTGTTTTGTGCATAACATTAGGACCCGAGGACCCCCTGCTAGATTGTGACCACTGCCATGTTTAGGTAGCTCATGTTACGAGCTTCGTTTTGTTATGTAGTTCGTTCGATTCCGATGCACGGTTTAGGAGAAACGACCGTTTCAAGTAACGGCGTTTCGCGAACGAAACATTTCCCCTCGCCTTACTTTGAAACATAGGTTAAAGACCAAAAAGGACTAATTGAAGTATGAAACATTTATGGTAAGTGTGTTAGGCAGTTGGTAAGACACTCGCGAAGGAATCGCCTTAAAACTCGTAAAGGTTAAATTATTAAAAATGGTGGAGCCGAGGGTACCCGAGTGACTTAAGCGAATCAGTGAGCGCAAAACGAGCGTTAGAGTCTAAGTTAGTTAAAGTATAGATTTACAAGTGACTTTGGTTTAATTCCAACTTACTTGTTGCTTATAGGTTACCAGACTCGTCCCGAGCCATTCGTAACCCCCAGTCGCTCAGGCAAGTTTTCTACCCGTTATACTGTTGCTGTGATGTAAATATATGTATATGCATTATCTTGTGATATTGCATGATTGTTATTAGCAAATTTTGCGATATATTGGAGCATGCTAATATGGTATATATGCATGTCTGTTTCGTAATCTGGTTATCTATCTGTTGATTTCAATGCTTATAGTTGCATAATACCTATGCTAGAAATAAGCAAGTAGTTGCGTATACCCTTAGTATAGGGGATAAAAGGTGAACATATTTCTAAACCGGGAGTCGATGTTCCCGAGTATATTATATATATATATATATTTATTTATATATATATATATGGATATAGTTTTTAAAACTATTAATCGAATAAGGTTTATTCGATAACTTTAACTTTATTTTATTATTGAATATTATTTTGAATATTCATTCGAGGACTTATGACTCCTTTTACTTTATTAATGAATATTATTTTGAATATAATTCGAAGGCGTATGACTCCTTTTATTTATTTATCTGAATATTATTTTGAATATTATTCGAAGGCGTATGACTCCTTTTATTTATTTATCTGAATATTATTTGAATATTCATTCGAAGGCTTATGACTCAGTTTATATTATTTAATGAATATTATTTGAATATTCATTTGAGGATCTATGACTCCGATTAATTGCTGAAATATATTCTTTATTTTATTAAAGAATAAGGTGTTAATAATCAAACTTATTTTCGATTATTCAAATAAAGATAATACTTTCATATAAGTATATCTTTGGTTATTTAATACTCGTTTCAAGTATAAGTTTTAAAACTTCTACTTCAATTATTTTTATAAAAGATTATTCTTTATGGGAATATTATTTAAATAATAATATTCAGTCATTTCTAAATATTCTGGGGACTGATTTACTTCATTAAATCAGCTTTACTCCAAACACTCTTTAAAGTGTTTTCGAGTCTTCAAAATGATTTTTAAAAGTTAGAGCGGATCCCAAAACTCATTTTTATATTTAAGATCTTCCTTTTAAAGGGGATTTAAATACTCGTTCAAAACCTGGGGAATCCGGCTCTGTGGTGTATTTTATATTCGCAACAAGGTTGCAGTTTTGGTAAATGAATTGATTACTTACCCAACGTTCGGAAAGTAAGTCCATCTATTGAGTCGGCATAAGCAACATGGGCGCAGTGGGCGTCCATGATAGTGTAAGTGGCTCAGTGGGAGTCCATCAAATGCATAAGTGGCTGAGTGGCAGTCCAGCATAAGGTCTTAATTACGACCAGGGTGATGACCAGTGGGGAATTCGTCCATCTACTAGTAGAAAAGGTTACTTATGGGTATCTTTGCCTGATCAGCAAGATATCTGGTTTATGCCAAAGGTTTTCTTTTCCTTTCTAAAATTCATTGGATGTTTCAAACTCTGTTCATACTTTACATAACAGAGGTTCCAGGAAATGTTTAAGAGATATATATATGTGGATATATATATATCGGGACTAAATAAAGTATCTCGTAACTTTATTTCATTCAATAATATTTCAAAGATTGAATCTATTCAAATCTTGTCTTGTAGTCTCATCTATGTGATGAACTTTTGAAACTGATTATAACTTGAACGGTGGTAGTTCAAGTAGTATTGGGAAAGATATAAGTATATTGGGGTATTTGGTAACCTCATCTTTTAAACTTATATCTAATTAATAATTGTCTTAGGAATGACAAAGATTTTCAGAAAAACGTTGAAACAAGGTTAGATATATGAGATCACCTTGCAACGATATTTTTATACAGTTATACACTGGGACTTTGTGTATATTATGCATGGAAGAGGACTTCCAATATTTTGAAAAGTATATATGTATATATACTGAATATTTTGCGACTTCATCGCATTAAGATATCAAACTTGGTTCATTTCTTTTGACCAAGACTTTCATGAGTATTATGAGTAGGCTCATATATTGTAAATCATTATACATATTATTTTGGTGGGCTTGCTGCTCACCCTTGCTTTATTTCTTCATCACACAACAACAGTTAGGAAAGATGGCCAGACTCCAGCAGACCCAGCGCAAGCGCGTGGGAAGCGTCCCGCGTCTTCCTTTGATGTTGTAGCTGCTATAGCTGCAGAGGTAGATCTATTGTAGATCAGACCATCTACTTTTGAGAATCAATTATGTATAATTATAACTTGTGGCAGATAATGGCAATTAAACTGTAAATTTATCAAGTAATCATTTTGGGTTGTAATAACTTTTAAATTGTGGATTCAAAGACTTGTACTTATTTAAATTTCATCTCTGAGACTATAACGGGTTGTGGTGTGTGTTAGTGTGGGGTCACAGCATAAGGTTAGTTGTTATTAATTAAGTGAAGTGATATTGTGGAAAGAAAGATCGTGACGACCCGGATCCCCGACCCCGGATCTGGGGGTGTTACACCTAAGCTATCTCAAGGCTTCTCAAGGCTTCTTAAGGCTTCCTAGCTACTCTAATCACTCCAAGGAAGGTATAACACCTCCAAACCCTAACTTTACTTTGAGTATTAAGATGGTTTTGATGGTTATAGTAAATGAGAAGCATGATGCTTGTGTGTTTAGAGTTTGGATTGGATTTGTAGTGATTTGGATGTTGAAATCTTGTTTATAGTTAATGAAACTTAAGTATAGCTAGTAGTTCATGTGTGGGGTTGTATAAATTGGAAAATCTTGAGGTTTGGGGACTGATGTAGTAAGGTTTGGATGAGGGTTGGTTGTATTGTTGGTTGTGAGTTGAATGGTGGTTGTTTGGGGTGGTTTAAAACTTGGTAATCACGTAAACATAGCCGTCGTAATGCCCGATTTGCTTTAGACTGTTTTTGTTCTTATCATCAGGGCCCGTGAACTCACTGTTAGGTTTTGACCATTGCCATGATTAGATAGTTCCTGTTACGAGCTTCTTTTTGATATGTGGTTCGTTTGAATCCGATGTACGGTTTAGGAGAAACGACCATTTTAAGTAACGGCGCTTCGCGACCGAACCATTACCCCTCGCCTTACTTTGAAACCTTGGTTAAGGACTTTAAATGACTAATTGGGGTATGAAGCAATTATGTTAAGTGGATTAGGCAGTTGGTAAGGTACTCGCGAAAGAATCGCCTTAAAACTCTTAATGGTTAATTTATTAAAAATGATGGAGTCGAGGGTACTCGAGCGACTTTTATGAATCGTTAAGCGCGAAAGCCAATGTTAGGGGTCTAATTGGTTAAAGTCTAGTTTCTTAAGCGACCGGGGATTAACTCCGAATTATGTTGTTGTTCATAGGTTATCGGACCCATTCTAAGCTTAAGTCTATCCGGGAACACTCAGGCAAGTTTTCTACCCGTTATACTGTTGTTGTGATGTATATATGTATATGCATTATCTTGTGATAAGTGCATGATTGTTATTAGCAAATCTTGCGATATATTGGAGCATGTTGATATGGTATATATGCATGCTTGTTTCGTAATCTTGATATCTAATTGTTGATTCAAATGCTTATAGTTGCATAATACCTATGCTAGAGATAAGCAGTAGTTGCGTATACTTTTAGTATAGGGGACCTAAAGGTGAACATTTTCTAAAACCGGGAGTCGATGTTCCCGAGTATATTATATATATATATTTATATATATATATATATTGATATAGTTTTCAAAACTATTAATCGAATAAGTTTTATTCGATAACTTTATTTTGTTTAATGAATATTACTTGAATATTCATTCGAGGACTTATGACTCCGTTTATTTTAATTATTGAATATTAGTTGAATATTCATTCGAGGACTTATGACTCCGTTTATTTTAATTAATGAATATTAGTTGAATATTTATTCGAGGACTTATGACTCCGTTTATTTACTAAATAATATTCTTTATTTTATTAAAGAATAATGTTTCGATAATCAAACTTATTTTCGATTATTCAAATATAGATCATACTTTCGTATAAGTATATCTTTGGTTATTTAATATCCATTTCAAGTATGAGTTTTAAAACTTTTACTTCAATTATTTTTATAAGGATTATCCTTATGGGAATATTACTTAAATAATAATATTCAGATATTTTCTAATATATCAGGACTGATTTATTTTATTAAATCAGCATTACTCCAAACATTCTTAAAATTATTTTCGAGTCTTCAAAATTGATAGGGATAAATAAATCCTGATTTTATTAATAATGGGCTGCTGGACCCAATAAGAAGATGTATGATATTCAGACCAGAAAGGTTATGCCTGATGGATCAGATCAGGCCTGGTGGAATAAAAAAGGCCCAAAAGCCCTGATTATTAATTAATTTCGTAATTAATTAATAAGGGAAAAATCAGCTGTTGAGAAGAGTCCTGATAAGGATATAAATCCTTATAGATAAGCCTCAAGGGGACCTAAAAGGATAAGGAATCAGTTTCCTACTATCTAGGACTCCAAAGTCCATTCTAATTATGAGACTTGCCCACCAAGTCTCCTATACCAAGTCCAATTCAAGGACCACCAACATCTATATAAGGGGTCTCACCCCACAGATCAGAACTACGTTTTTTGACTTGATCCTTGGCAATCAGCAAGGTACGTAGGCATCTTGTTAAGGCAGATTGAGTCACGAAACACAAGAGCAGTCAAATCGAGCCTCGAAGCTCACGTTCCTTAGTATTAAATACAGCAATTATATATAGTAGTTTTAATCCATAACATTTGGCACCGTCTGTGGGAAAAACGGAACAACAACCATGGCGAGAACACGGAGAACAACCAGCACTCTGGAGGAGGGAACACCATCAGGGACAACCCAGGTGATTTCATCAACCGTGGAGGTTCCTCCCCATTCAACTTATGCATCTACTCAGGGGGAAGCCCAGACAGGGGCAACTCATCCTCAGCCACAAGGGACAACTCCCCCGACTATTCAAGGTACGAATCCTCAAGTTCAACAAATACATATACCTGTGAATTCTCGACCCGTCGGGTATGAATATTCAACTATTGTTACTACTAACCCCCCTTATGGGATGCCCCTTCACCCTGAGGTTGGAGGAAGTGGATATGCTGGGCGAAGCGAAGCACGAGGGCGGTCGCCCCCCTATATACGAGGTTTGGATCCTATCCCTGAGGATCGGGAATTTTCTGGTCCATACACTGAGAGAGACTCCGAATCTTCGGATGATGAAGTGGCCCCGAGAAGGAGGCGTCCTGGGAAAGAGCCAATGGCCGATGGAAGGTAACGCCCCCAAAGCACCCCAGGGGCGAATCCCCAAGAAGTGCAGGAAAAGATCAGGGCTCATGAGGCTGAAATCCAAAGGCTGAGGCGTGATTTGGAGGCTCACCAAGCCACCAGACCCCACATACCTCCTAGGGGGAGAAATCCTCCTCCTATCATAGACCTGGATGGTCCGGTAAGAAGAAGGGCTGCTGTCCCAAGAACTGATCCAAGCAATCTCCTTCCCCTTGGAGATCCTGATGATCCAACTCCACCCTTCACAGAAGAGATAATGAATGCCCATATCTCAAGAAAATTCAAGATGCCCACTATCAAAGCCTATGATGGCACGGGAGACCCCGCTAATCATGTTAGGACATTCTCTAATGCACTGCTGCTGCAACCCGTGAATGATGCTATAAAATGTCGGGCCTTCCCTCAAACCCTGTCGGGTATGGCTCAAAGATGGTACAGTCGCCTACCCCCAAATTCTATTGGATCATTCAGAGAATTAAGTCAGGCTTTTATTAAGCAATTCATCAGTGGAAGAGTCCATGAGAAAAGTTCAGCATCTCTTATGAGTCTTGTGCAGGGAGCTAAGGAATCCTTGAGGGATTACCTGAATCGTTTTACAAAGGAGGCTTTAAAAGTCCCAGACCTTGATGATAAGGTAGCCATGATAGCACTGCAACAAGGAACTAGGGATGAGTTTTTCAAGATGTCCTTGGCCAAACGTCCCCCTGAAAACATGTTGCAACTCCAAGAGAGGGCAGGGAAGTATATCAAGGTTGAAGAAAGCATGAGGAAGACCGTAGTGAGTAATGAGCCCACTGGAGGCAAGAAGCGAAAAACTGATCTGGAGTATATCGCTAAGGACAAATATCCTAGAACCGAACAAAACCCTGATTCAACCCCCAAGAAGGGAGGACCTGGGCAAAAGTTCACTGAATACGCTAAGCTGAATGCTCCCAGAAGTCAGATTTTGATGGAGATTGAGAAAGACAGAGATATTCGCTGGCCTAAGCCCTTGAAGGCTGATCCCGCCAAGCTAGATAAGGGCAAGTATTGCAGGTTTCACAAAGATGTTGGCCACGACACCGATGAGTGTAGGCAATTGAAAGATGAAATTGAGTTTTTGATTCGAAAAGGACGATTGAACAAGTATACTGGAGATGGAGGAGACAGAAATAATAATGGAAGGAAGAACTTTGAAGATCGTAGGAGGGATCAAGATGATCAGGGGCGGAATCCCCAACCCAGAGGGCCGGTTATAAATGCAATTTTTGGAGGTCCGCGACGCCCTCGAGGGCCAGTGATAAACACGATCTTTGGAGGTCCAACTGTTGCTGGATTATCCAAAAATTCCAGAAAGGCATATACTAGGGAGGTTATGCATATTGTTGGAGAAGCCCCGAAGAGGGCCAGGACAGAAGTAACATTGGCTTTTGATGATTCCGACCTAGAGGGTGTGAAGTTTCCCCATGACGACCCGCTGGTCATAACACCGATAATAGGAAATAGCCCGGTTAAGAGGGTCCTTGTGGATAATGGTGCTTCTGTGGATATCTTGCTCCACGATACCTTTCTAAGGATGGGGTATAACGACTCCCAGTTGACACCAACCGACATGCCGATATATGGATTTGCTGGAGTAGAATGTCCTGTGGAAGGGATAATTAAATTGCCAACCACCATAGGTACGGAGCCAAGGCAAGCAACGCAGATGCTGGATTTTGTGGTGGTAAAGGCTAGTTCAACTTATAATGCTATCATGGGGAGAACAGGGATACATGCCTTCAAGGCAGTCCCCTCTTCCTACCATTCAGTCATGAAGTTTCCCACCCGAAACGGGATTGGAGAAGAGAGAGGAGATCAAAAAATGGCTAGAAGCTGTTATGTGGCCTCTTTGAGGGCAGATGGAGTCGGGGGGCAGGTTCTTCCTATTGAAGATATGGATGTTCGAGAAAATGATGAGAATAGAGGAAGGCCAGCAGAAGAATTGGTTTCGGTTCCTTTAGATCCCAAGAATCCTGAGAGGATGACTTTCATTGGAGCCACATTAGAGGAGCCCCTTAGAGGGAAGTTAGTGAAATTTTTGCAAGAAAATAGTGATGTGTTTGCATGGTCAGCAGCTGATATGCCAGGCATAGACCCGGAGTTAATTACTCACAAGCTAAACGTGGATCCAGGCCGGAAGACAGTAAAACAAAAGAAAAGAAATTTTGCCCCGGAAAGACAAGAGGCTATAAGGCAGGAAGTGGAAAAGCTCTTAGAAGCTGGTTTCATTGAGGAGATTCAATTTCCGGAGTGGTTAGCAAACCCTGTAATGGTGAAGAAGGCTAATGGAAAGTGGAGGATGTGTATAGACTTCACTGATCTGAATGATGCATGCCCCAAAGACTGTTTTCCGCTGCCTAGAATTGATACTTTGATTGATGCCACCGCTGGACATGAGATGTTGAGTTTTATGGATGGGTTTAGCGGATACAACCAGATCAAAATGCATAAGGATGACATTCCAAAGGTATCATTTATCACTGACTTTGGTGTTTATTGTTATCTTGTTATGGCGTTTGGTCTCAAGAATGCAGGAGCCACCTATCAAAGGTTGGTGAATAGAATTTTTAAGGATCTTATTGGTAAGACTATGGAAGTCTATGTTGATGACATGTTAGTCAAGAGTCTAGTAAAGACTGATCATATAGCCCATTTAAGGGAAGCTTTTGAGGTCCTGAGGTACCACAAGATGATGTTGAATCCTACGAAGTGTGCTTTCGGAGTAGGATCTGGAAAATTTTTGGGACTGATGGTCTCAAAGAGGGGAATTGAGGCTAACCCGGATAAAATAAAGGCGATCATGGACATGGAACCACCAAAAACTGTTAAGGATGTTCAGAAGCTTACAGGAAGGGTTGCTGCGTTAGGACGATTCATCTCCAAGTCAGGAGACAAGTGCTTATCATTTTTCAAGTCACTAAAGAACATCAAAGACTTTGTATGGAGTGAGGAAAATCAGAAAGCATTTGAAGAGTTAAAGAAGTATATGGGCCAGGCCCCGTTGTTGGCCAAGCCAGTTCTGAATGAAGTTTTATTCTTGTACTTGGCTGTTTCAGAGAGCGCCTTGAGCGCGGTGTTGGTTAAGGAGGAACTGAAAGTCCAGAAACCCGTATACTATGTCAGCAAAATTTTGCATGGTGCTGAGTTAAATTATTCAGCCATTGAGAAATTCGCTTTAGCCTTGGTAATGGCTTCAAGAAAGCTGCGTCCTTATTTTCAAGCTCACCAAATTGAAGTGCTAACAAATCAGCCACTGAGAAATATCATTCACAGTCCCAAGGCAAGTGGGAGACTGATTAAGTGGGCAATAGAGTTGGGAGAGTTCGGTCTCAAGTATAAGCCACGTACGGCCATTAAAGCCCAGGCACTAGCTGACTTCGTGGTGGAATGTACCATACCCAACCAAGAAGTCAGGGGGCAGGAAGATATCATACCTCAAGATAAGGGAGTCGACAATGGGGACAAAGAGAAGGATGATAAAGAATATTGGGTTCTCTATTTTGATGGGGCATCAAAAACAAACTCCAGTGGAGCAGGATTGGTTTTGCAAAGCCCTGATGGATTCTTAATTGAGTATGCTATGAAGCTAGACTTCCCAACCACAAACAATGAGGCAGAGTATGAAGCCCTGATTGCTGGCCTTGGTCTAGCTGGGACACTTAGAGTCAAGAACTTAAAGGTCCGTGGAGACTCGAAGCTGATCATATCCCAGGTAAAGGGAGAATTTGAGGCAAGGGATGATACGATGGCTAAATATGTTCGCCTAGTAAGGGCTGTGATGACCCAATTTAATGAATGCCATGTTGAACACATTCCAAGGGAAGAAAATGCTAAAGCAGATGCGCTATCAAAGTTTGCTTCATCTGAGATTGAAGAAAGTTCAGGAAGTGTGTACTTCCGTGTTTTGAAGACACGAAGCATAGATGTTAAACTTGTGGCTCCCATAGGCCTGGGGGCGTCATGGATCGATCCCATTAAGGCTCACATTCAAACTGGATGGTTGCCAAGCGATGCAACTGAAGCATGAAAATTAATTGTTCGAGCACTAAGGTACTCCTTGATAGATGGAATTCTGTATAAGAGATCTTTCGTGGTTCCTTACTTGAGGTGTCTCAGGCCCGATGAGGCACGCTTGGCTCTTGAAGAAGTGCATGAAGGTATTTGTGGACAACACTTGGGGGGCAGGGCCTTGGCTCATAAGATAACTCGTTTAGGCTTCTATTGGCCAGAAATGATGGCTGATGCCAAAGAATATGTAAAGAAGTGTGACCGCTGTCAGAAGCATGCACCAGTTGTTAGACAACCCCCCGAGATGCTGACCTCTATCAACTCGCCTATTCCCTTTGCCATGTGGGGGATGGATATTCTAGGGCCTTTTCCTATGGCCACGGCACAAAGGAAATTTCTGATTGTAGCCATTGATTATTTCACCAAGTGGATTGAAGCCAAGCCCTTGGCCAAAATCACAACTAAGCAAGTTGCACAATTCCTGTGGGAAAACATTATGTGCCGATATGGAATTCCCCGTATCCTCGTCACTGACAATGGAACACAATTCAACAACGAGGAATTCAAGAAGTATTGCGAAGAAAATGAAATTGCGTTACGGTTCACCTCTGTGGCTCACCCGCAAGCCAATGGGCAAGCGGAGGTAGCAAACCGGATAATCCTGGATGGACTAAAGAAGAGGATCGAAAAGTCGAGAAATAATTGGGTAGATGAGATACTTCCCATATTATGGGCTTATAGGACCACCTGTAGAGTCACGACGGATGCAACTCCTTTCATGTTGGCATATGGGGCGGAAGCAGTAGTTCCTGTGGAGATATCACATTCCTCTCCAAGGATTCAGGCTTTCGATGAAAAAGAAAATGAGGAAGGGCAGAGATTAGCCCTGGATTTAATTGATGAAGTGCGAGATAAAGCACATGCAAAGATAGTAGAATATCAGAAAAAAGCTTCATTCTACTACAACTTAAGGGTTAAAGAAAGGTTTTTTAAACAAGGCGATCTAGTCTTGAGGAAGATAGAAGCATCTGGTGTAGGACAAAAAGGGAAGCTTGCCCCAAATTGGGAAGGGCCGTACAGAGTCAAGAGTGTTCAAGATAGAGGAACCTACAAGCTCGAGACTATGGATGGTTTTGAAGTCCCGAGGACCTGGCACGCACAAAACCTGAAGGTTTACTACGTGTAAGATAGGCGAAGTACGATTCTCACTTGTCATTATGACAAGTAGGTTTAAAAGCACCTGGAAGCTTTGCTTGCATAGGATTTTATATTCCAGTAGAATTTACATTGTCTAGTTATTATTGATTAGGGTCGAACTCATTCTATGTAAGGTTTTGAAAAACCAGACTTCAAACTGAAGAAATCGAAATTATTTCAACCTATGGATGTTTGAGTTGTGATAACACTGGTGTGGCCAATTAGTTCAAGCTTGAATGCATATTAAAGTATCAGAAAGATAAAGGAGAAAAATACGAATAAGGAAAGAAGCATATAAAATAACCCCGGAGGGTAATAAGATCTGATACAAACAAAAGTCCAGACATAAATTAAGGATCAAATTACAGAATAGAAAAACTACTCCTCCATGCGGGAGCCTTCATTCTCTTTCTCCTTATCAGCGCCTTCAGCGTCCTTCGCAGAAGAAGCGGGAGGAGAAGCAGTGTTAGGATCCAAGATGCGATCATCTGGCTGAGGGGAGTGAAAGAGGGCATCTATGCTGTCCTCCGACTCAGCCTGCTCAGGACTTATAAAGTCCTTAGGGTCGACTAAGCCCGGGTGCTTCTCAGAAACCGCTTTCACGGCCGCGTCCCATCCCTGAGTAAACTGTAGGGAATAAAGACCCTCATCATGAATCTCCATGAGATTCTTAAACTTGTCAGAATCCATGTAGTCATCGATGAGCTTATCCTTATCGCTCCTAAGTTTCACCAGCTCGGAATGAGCCTGAGCCAGCTCCTCTTTCTTCGTGTCCAGCTTCTTCTCAAGGACCTTGGCTCTCTCCTCCCATTTCTTCATCTCTTTCTCAAACCCATCTGAGTTACCCTTCCAGGACCTAGCCTGATGGAGGGCCTCCTGGAAGTAGGTATTACTCTGCAAAGAAATATGTATGAGTTAGCACAAGTTCGTTGGAATACAAGGAAGTTGGGATTCAAAGAAGGAGAGAAAGAAAATTACCGCAGCTTGGGCTTGAGAACCCAGAAGCTCAATAGTCTCAATATCACTCCCCGTAACAATGTCAGTAAAGTCATGGGGAGTGACGGAGTGATAAGACCAATCTTTAGCGTGTTTGGTGGATCCAACCATCGTATCGCTCCTCCTGAAGCCCCAGTTAGGCCTGAAGGAATGTGCCTTAAGTGGAGGATCCACATCGTCCCCCAGCTCGACCACCGGGACGTGGGGCTTAAGAAAAGAAGGACCGTCAGGTTTGCTCCTAGGGTCCCTGTTTAGCTTGGCCCTTTTCTGACGGCCTGACTCCCCCTCCTTAGGTCTGTTAACATTATTGATGGCCTCGCAAGCTGAAAGGAAAAGTAGAAGGAACATTAAAATCCAAAAAAAAAAAAGAAAAAAAAAAGAAAAAGTGCGATTAAAGAGAAGGAAAAATAATTACGCAGGTATAAATTTACCCTTATCACTGGCCTGGGAGAGACCAACTTTCTTCAAGGAAAACTCCTCTAAAAGGGTCCAGGTATCCGTTTTCCCATCATCTGAAATTAAGGTCTGGTAGGCCACCTCCTCCTCATCGGTTAATCTGATACTACCAGGACTACCATCTGATACCTTGCAAAATGGCCTACGGAAGAGTGTGGCCCAATCACCCCCAGCCCAGGTCAGCCTCACAAACTCATCCCTCCATTTAGGGTTGTTCTCGACTATAGAGTTACTATCAAAGATATGGGGAACTTTGGGTCGTTGGCGAATTAAAACCCATCCCGGTTGACTCATGGAACTATTATAGAATTGGAAAACTTTCCTAAAGACAGCTACGGAAAGAGGGAAGTTATTCCTGAGACAAAGGACCATAAAACAGATAATATTCCTCCAGGCGTTGGGAGGGAGTTGACAAGGGTTGACTTGTACATCGGCTAATAAACGAGGAATAAATTCGTGGAATGGGAACCTAAGACCTGCGGTCAGGGCTCCTCGATAAATGAACAGGGTATCCCCCTCCCAATTACAAGTCCTATCCCCAGGGGTGGCTGGAGTGATCCTAAGGTGGGGTGGAAGTCTGTACAGGGTGTTCATAGACTCTATTCTACCATCTAACTCATGAAAAGTGTTACCATGATTATACGAATCTAACTCAGATAGAGAAGGATATTCATCACCTCTCGAGTTAATCATGTCAATGAGAGAAGTATATGGAGATTGAATTTGAATGTTTGTACCTCTCTTAGAGACATTCATCTTCTGCAAACGAGCCAAGTCGCGGTCCGCCATTGATATACTTCGTTTAAAAGCTTGAAACCCAGAAATACTTGAGAATGGTGGAGCTACGGTGGCTGTGTGCTCGCCGGAAATCGCTTACTCAAAGGGAGAACTCTAGAGAAGTTTGTAGAAGAAAATGAGAAATGAGAAGTGAAGTGAGGATTCTCACTTCACACTACACTTATATAGGCGAAAAGCTCGGAATACGAGGCATTTCTAGGCCCATTTAGCCAGGCCCAACCTAAAAGCCCATCTACTAGAAATATCAGGAATAATCTAGAAGCTCCTATGGAAAATGAATGGTCAAAAATCGACCAGAGTTTTAAACTGGATCGATCGGAGTCCTGATCGACGCAAAAAAAGAATCCTGGTCGATATATTATTCGAACAGAAGGGAAGAAATCCCCTAAGATCGATCAGAGTCCTGATCGACACAAGAGAGAATCCTGGTCGATATATTATTCGAACAGAAGGGAAGAAATCCCCTAAATTCGATCAGAGTCCTGATCGATACAAAAGAGAATCCTGGTCGATATATTATTCGAACAGAAGGGAAGAAATCCCCTAAGATCGATCAGAGTCCTGATCGACACAAGAGAGAATCCTGGTCGATATATTATTCGAACAGAAGGGAAGAAATCCCCTAAATTCGATCAGAGTCCTGATCGATACAAAAGAGAATCCTAGTTGATATATTATTCGAACAGAAGGGAAGAAATCCCCTAAATTCGATCAGAGTCCTGATCGATACAAAAGAGAATCTTGGTCAATATTTTATTCGAACAGGAGGGAAGAAATCCCCTAAGATCGATCAGAGTCCTGATCGACACAGAAGAAAATCCTGATCGATATTCCATTCGATCAGAATGATAGAAAATCACTTAATTCGATCAGAGTCCTGATCGGAATCGATCAGGAATCCTAGTCGATTAAGCACGTGTAACAGTCGACTAGGGGGTCACTTTGAAGATCAATTCGATCAGAGCCCTGATCGAAATCGATCAGGAATCCTGTCGACCAGAGTGTAAGATCCTGAGTTAATTCGATCAGGATCCTGATCGAAATCGAGCAGGAATTCTGATCGATTTGGCTGAATCCTGATCAATTTTTTCTGCATCCTAATCAATTTTGTATGCATTTTAAACCAGAAAAATTAGGGAAAATTCCAGAAAATAAGGAAAAATCCCAGAAAAATTAGGGAAAATTCCAGACAATAAGGAAAAATCCTTGAAAAATTAGGGAAAATTCCAGAAAATAAGGAAAAATCCCAGAAAAATTAGGGAAAATTCCAGAAAATAAGGAAAAATCCCAGAAAATTAGGGAAAAACCCAGAAAATAAGGAAAAATCCCAGAAAAATTAGGGAAAAATCCAGAAATTAGGGAAAAATCCCGGAAATAAGGGAAAAATTCCTGGAAATCAAAATAATTCCTGAATAAAAGGAAAAATTCGTTGTAAACGTGTAGGTCGCTCCACACTTTACGCAAGAACGAAACTCTGTAAGGGAATGAATAGACTTAACTTCTGCGAAACCTAATCAATGTTTCCCAAAAGTTGGGGGGCAAATGATAGGGATAAATAAATCCTGATTTTATTAATAATGGGCTGCTGGACCCAATAAGAAGATGTATGATATTCAGACCAGAAAGGTTATGCCTGATGGATCAGATCAGGCCTGGTGGAATAAAAAAGGCCCAAAAGCCCTGATTATTAATTAATTTCGTAATTAATTAATAAGGGAAAAATCAGCTGTTGAGAAGAGTCCTGATAAGGATATAAATCCTTATAGATAAGCCTCAAGGGGACCTAAAAGGATAAGGAATCAGTTTCCTACTATCTAGGACTCCAAAGTCCATTCTAATTATGAGACTTGCCCACCAAGTCTCCTATACCAAGTCCAATTCAAGGACCACCAACATCTATATAAGGGGTCTCACCCCACAGATCAGAACTACGTTTTTTGACTTGATCCTTGGCAATCAGCAAGGTACGTAGGCATCTTGTTAAGGCAGATTGAGTCACGAAACACAAGAGCAGTCAAATCGAGCCTCGAAGCTCACGTTCCTTAGTATTAAATACAGCAATTATATATAGTAGTTTTAATCCATAACAAAAATGATTTTAAAAGTTAGAGCGGATCCCAAAAAACTCGTTTTCAGATTTAAAATCTTCCTTTAGAAGGAGACTTGAATATTCACTCAAAAATCTTAGGGATCCGGCTCTGTGGTGTATTTTATATTCGCAACGAGGTTGCTATTTTGAGAAAATAATTTGATTACTTGCCCAATGTTCGGGAAGTAAGTCCATCTAATTGAGTCGGCATAAGCGACATGTCGGGGTACGGTCTATGAAGGTGTAAGAGGCTGGGTGACAGTCCATCCACGCGTGAGTGGCCGGGTAACGGTCTAGCGCGAGGTCCTAATGCGGCCAGGGTGATGACCGGCGAGGAATTCATCCATCTACAGTAGAAAAGGTTACTTATTGGTATCTTTGCCTGATCAGCAAGATATCGGGTTTATGCCAAAATTCTTTTCCTTTCCAAAATTCATTGGATGTTACAAACTCTGTTCATACTTTACATAACAGAGGTTTCCAGGAAATGTATAAGAGATATATATATGTGGATATATATATATCGGGACTAAATAAAGTATCTCGTAACTTCATTTCTTTTGAATGATATTTCAAAGATTGAATCTATTCAAACCTTTTCTTGTAGTCTCATCTATGTGATGAACTTTTGAAACTGATGATACCTTGAACGGTGGTAGTTCAAGTAGTATCCGGAAAAGATATAAGTATATTGGAGTATCTTGTAACTTCATCTTTTGAACTTATATCTAGTAAATGATTATCTTATGCATGTCAAAGATTTTCAGAAAAATGTTGAGACAAGGTTAGATATATGAGATCACCTTGCAACGATATTTTTATACAGTTATAAACTGGAACTCTGTGTATATTATACATGTCAGAGGATTTCAAAGATTATGAAAAATATATATACTTATGTACTAAATATTTTGTGACTTGGTCGCGTTAAGATATCAACTTGGTTCATTTCTTCTTGACCAAGACTTTCATGAGTACTATGAGAATGCTCATATATTGTTAATTATTATACATATTATTTCGGTGGGCTTGTTGCTCACCCTTGCTTTCTTCTTTCATCACACAACAACAGATAGAAAAGATGAACATGACCAAGCTTCCAATTCGCAAGCTGTTAGGAAACGTTCGGCAGTTTTCTGGAAGCGTTGATGCCGCCGTAGCTGAGGTAGGAGCTACCAATAGGCTAGGTTTTCAACTATTGATGAACCAGACTTATGTATATTTATGAATTGTAATAATGGCAAAGAATATGTAAATTATTCAGAAACCCTTTTTAAGGTGAAATGGTTTATAATTGTGGAATAAAATGACTTGTGTTATTTTTGGTATTCATCTCTGAGACTATAACTTGTGGTGTGTGTGTATATTGTGGGGTCACAGTACGCAGTAGTTGGTTGACTGTTAAGATTAAGTATTGATAAGGGAAATGGAACTCGTGACAACCTGGATCCCCGACCCCGGATTTGGGGGTGTTACACATAACTCGTAAACGATCCGGAATTGAGAGGTTATCTGTGTATATTTATTTTAATATACAGGTTTATATTGTTTAAATTTGTTTAGTGACACCCAATCCTGACCCCGGATTTGGGGATGTTACAAGTTGGTATCAGAGCTACAGGTTATTGGTCCCTGAAATAAGAATAGGTGGAAGTAAAACAGGATTAACATGTCTTGTAAGATATGAAAGATCCTAAGTATACTCATTTTGAGTTTGAGTTGAGTGTGAATTAAGATTAGCAGATCCGATATGGATTAGTAAGTTAAGATGTTGTTACGATAGGTGTGAGGTAAATATATTTATGCTATTAGTATATTGAGTACCCAAATCTTATGGTTGCGAGGAGTCATCATCTCGACGGGTACTGGGTAAATTATCCTTGTTAGATATATTTGATAATGTCATGTGTAATATGATTTGTGTTTAGTTTTCAGATCTTACATAACAGGACAAATCAATACTTAACCGGAAATCAACACTTATACTGAAGACATAACTTAAGATATCAGAACCTAAGTTATCAGAACTTAAGGTTCAGAAGATATTTATCAGGAGATAATATCAGGACTTAAGATGACTTTCAGATAAGGCAGGCGGCTGATTGAAAGGAAAGAAGATCGAGACTAAGACAGAAAGAATTGTGCATGAAGAAGGAATTCTATGAAGAATATAATATTTGGAAGAAAAGATAACTGGTTGATATATTTTAGGAAGCAGAATTATATTCCATATCAATTAGAAGATTATCTTGTAACTGTGTAGTATATAAACACAGGCATAGAGTTTACACTATAAGTGTTACGATTATCGAAGTTATTATTCTTTGTAACTCTAGCAGCTCTCGTGATAATTTGTTCATCACTGAGAGAGGACAGTTCCATATTGTAACAGAGTTTATAGTGTTGAATAAAATCTGTTTCTGTTACTTGAGTTCTCATATTCGATTTGATTGTGCTAAACACTGTATTCAACCCCCTTCTACAGTGTGTGTGACCTAACAAGTGGTATCAGAGCCTTCTGTTAACACACAAACATTTTAAGATCCAAAATCAATCATGTCTGAAGAAGAAACTCCAACCAAGCCCACCAAAACTGAAGAACCTCCAAAAACTGTAATTCATAGTCGATATGAGACAATAAGAGTTCCCATGTTGAAACCTTCTGAGTATTCCATATGGAAAGTGAAGATGGCTATGTTCTTGGAAGCTACAGATCCAGAATATCTCGACAGGATTTATGAAGGACCACATATGCCAACCAAACTCTCTGTGGAAGTTGCAGGTCAACCAGCAAAGTCTGTACCAAAGGAGAAAAGTGATTACACTGCTGAAGATATCTCATCGATTGCAAAGGATGCAAAGTTAAGATACTTACTGCATAGTGCCATTGATAATGTCATGTCAAACAGGGTAATTAACAGCAAGACTGCAAAAGAGATATGGGATGCTTTGGAAACAAGGTGTCAGGGAACTGATTCAATCAAGAAGAACATGAGGACAATGCTCACTCAAGAGTATGAGCACTTTGACTCAAAGCCTGATGAGTCATTAACTGATTTATATGACAGATTTGTCAAACTCTTGAATGATTTGTCACTAGTTGACAAAGAGTATGATATTGAAGATTCAAATCTTAAGTTCCTGTTAGCTCTTCCTGAAAGATGGGATTTGAAGGCCACAATAATAAGAGACAACTATAATCTTGATGAAACAACTCTTGATGAAATTTATGGGTTGCTCAAGACTCATGAACTTGAGTTGGAATAAAGAAGCAAGAGGAATTGAAGAAAGTCAAGAACAGTTGCCTTTGTGGCTGAGAAGGAAAGTCCCAAAGAAGCTTCCTCAAGGAAAGGCAAGGGAAAGGCTCTCATCATAAAGTCTGATACCGAGTCATCAAGTTCTGATAGTGATTATGACTCAAAAACTGAAAGTATACCTGAGATGGACCCTGATGAAGAGATGATGAAGCTGTGTGCTCTTATGGTGAAAGGGATCACAAAGATTGCGTACAAAAAATTCAGGAGATGAAAGAAATTTTCCAGGAAAGGTGCAAGTTCTGAAAAGAAAGGTTTTAGAAGATCTGAAGGCAAAGGAGGAAAGTCTGACAGAGGAGATTATTCAAATGTTAAATGCTACAACTGTGGTGAGAAAGACCACATATCTCCAGATTGCAGAAAAGGGAAAAGTGATAAAGGAAAGGCTCTTGTCACAAAGAAGAAAAGCTGGTCAGATGCTTCAGATTCCGAGGATGAGGAAAACTATGCCTTGATGCCAAATGCTGATAGCAATTCTGATACTGCTTACTTAAAGGTACCTCAAACTACTTATGCCTTTCATACTGAGGATATTACTGAGTTGGGAAGATATCTTAAAACCATGTTCATTAGTTATAAAGATCAAACTTTAACATGTGAAAGATTAACTTCTGAAAATCTTGCTTATAAAAAGAGGAATGATTATTTAGAAAAGGAGTTAGTCATGTTCCATCAAACTCAGAAAGATAGAGATGATGCCTTTTATGTTAGGGATGAAGTGTTAAAAAATGAATGAATCTCTAAAAACTGAGTTAGAAAAGGAAAGAGAGATTATCAGGACTTGGACTAACTCTGGTAAAGCAACTCAGGATATTCTCAGTAGTGGAAACTGGAAAGAGGGCTTAGGTTATGGAGATGATAAGAATGATAAAAGAACTGTAAAAATTAAGCCTATAGTTGTTAAACAAAAGCCAAAGGTAAAACATGTTAAGTTTGTAGCTGTAAAGTCTGATACTGAGAAATCAGAAGTTAAAGAGGAATTAACTTCTGACAAACTAAAACAGGAAAAGCCAACTGAAGTTAACGTATGCTTAATGACAAACAAGCAGCTTAAGCATAAGCTGAAAGATGTTAAGAATGTAAACAAGGTAAAGTCACCTAGGAAAAATAGGAATGGAAAGGAAGGTGTGAACAAAAGTAACAATCATAAGCCTGTTCCTAATGCTCCTAGAAAAACATGTCATAACTGTGGAAATTCTAACCATCTGGCTTGTTTTTGCAGGAAGAATAAGAATATAAACTCCTTACCTTCAAAATCAGGAGTTAAGAGTCAATCTGTTAGATATAAGCCACAAAATCCTTGTTTTCATTGTGGTAGTTTATGGCATTCTATTTATACTTGTAAGGAATATCATAGTTTGTACTATGATTATTATCAAATAAAACCTTATGTAAAGAAAGTTAGCATTATTCCTTCTAGTGTAAGTTCTGATGCAAAGTCTGATATTGCAAATTCTAATAATAAAACTGTTAACATAAACTCTGATGCTAAATCCGCTACAAATGTTAACAAACTTAAAAAGGCCAAAGGATCCAAGCAAGTCTGGGTCCTTAAAACTAATCATTAGTGGTCTTTGTGATTGCAGGGCAACATGAAGAACATCCTAGTTCTGGACAGTGGATGTTCAGGACATATGACTGGAAATAAAGCCCTGCTATCTGACTTTGTGGAGAAAGCTGGCCCATGTGTTTCTTATGGAGATGGCAACATTGGAAAAACTCTGGGATATGGCAATATCAATCTTAGGAATGTCATCATTAAAAAAGTAGCTCTGGTCTCAGGACTTAAACATAATCTGCTCAGTGTGAGTCAAATCTATGACAGAGGTTATCATGTGGATTTCTTTGAAGAACACTGTGAAGTTGTAAGCAAATCTACAAGCAAAGTTGTTCTGAAAGGATACAGGCATGGTAACATTTATGAAGCCAAGATTTCAACAAGTACTTATGGTTCTGCAATCTGTCTGTTGAGTAGAGCATCAATTGAAGAAAGCTGGAATTGGCACAAGAAATTCTCTCATTTAAAATTTTAACAATATAAATGAACTAGTCAAGAAAGATCTTGTGAGAGGACTGCCAAAATAAGTATTTGCTCCTGATGGCCTTTGTGATTCGTGTCAGAAGGCAAAACAAAGAAAATCTTCATTCAAGAGCAAGACTGAATCATCAATTCTTGAGCCTTATCACCTAATACATGTTGATCTATTTGGTCCAGTGAATGTCATATCTATTGTAAAGAAGAAATATGCTATGGTCATAGTGGATGAGTTCACCAGATACACATGGGTGTATTTCTTGCACACAAAAAGTGAAACTGCATCTATCTTGATTGATCATGTCAAGCAACTGGATAAATTGGTCAAAGATTCTGTGAAGATCAGAAGGAGTGATAATGGCACTGAGTTCAAGAATTTGATTATGGAAGAGTTCTGCAAAGACCATGGAATAAAGCAGGAATTTTCTGCTCTTGGAACTCCACAGCAAATGGAGTTGTTGAAAGAAAGAATAACACTCTTATAGAAGCTGCACGAACTATGCTTGATGAAGCAAAGTTGCCAACCTACTTTTGGGCTGAAGCTGTGCAGACTGCTTATTTTACTCAGAATGCAACACTCATAAACAAGCATGGAAAAACGCCATATGAGATGGTGAAGAAAAAGAAGTCAAATCTAAAGTATTTTCATGTATTTGGATGCAAGTGTTTTGTTCTTAAGACTCATCCCAAACAGCTATCCAAATTTGATCTAAAAGCCGATGAAGGAATTTTTGTTGGATATCCACTTTCTACAAAAGCCTTCATAGTCTACAATTTAAGAACAAGGGTTGTCATGGAATCTATCAATGTCTCTTTTGATGATAAGAAGATTACTGGACTTGAAGATTTCAATGATCATGATCAGCTGAGATTCGAGAATGAAGTTTTAAATTCTGATTCTGTAAATCCTGATACTGCAAACTCTGATGGATTAAACTCTGATGTTATTGAAACTGTGGTGACTACGCCTAAGAAAAATGCACCTGTACAGGGGGAGCATACTGAAGATCCAACCACATCTCAAGAAGCATCAGAACCTACAACAGGCTCTTCAAGTTCTGATGGGCCAAGTTCTGATAATTCTGGAAACTCATGTTCTGATATTTCTGGAAACTCAAATAATGAAGGATCCAACTTAGAGAGCATAATTTCAGGGGGAGCATTAGAAAATGTTGATGGAGACAACATGGATCATGGGGGAGCATCCAGTTCTAGAGAAAACCTTCCATCTGCAAGGAAGTGGACTAAAGCATATACACCTGACTTAATTATTGGAAATCCTTATACATGTGTCAGAACTAGAACAACTACATCAAATAAATATCTCTCTCAGACTGAACCAAAGAAAGTGGAAGAAGCTCTTCAAGATGCTGATTGGGTGCAAGCAATGCAGGAAGAGTTAAATGAATTTGAAAGAAATAAAGTCTGGACCCTAATACCAAGACCAAGGAACAGATCAGTTGTTGGTACAAAATGGGTGTTCAGAAACAAAACTGACAGTGATGGCATAATTACAAGGAACAAAGCAAGGCTGGTTGCAAAAGGATACTCTCAACTTGAGGGAATTAATTATGATGAAACATTTGCACCCGTTGCTAGATTGGAAGCTATAAGAATATTTTTGGCTTCTGCTGCTCACAAGAAGTTTAAAGTCTTTCAAATGGATGTGAAAAGTGCTTTTCTTAATGGAGAATTGGAAGAGGAATTATATGTTGAACAACCTCCAGGCTTTGTAGATCCCAAATTTCCCAATCATGTCTACAGGCTTGATAAAGCACTTTATGGCCTTAAGCAAGCTCGAAGAGCATGGTATGAGACATTAACTCAGTTTCTTCTGGAAAATGGATTTAACAGAGGAACTATTGACAAAACACTGTTCTACCTCAACCATGGAAAGGACTTACTTTTGGTGCAAATATATGTTGATGATATCATTTTTGGTTCTACAAATGACAGACTTTGTAAGAAGTTTGCCAAATTGATGCAGTCAAGATATCAAATGAGTATGATGGGAGAACTTAACTATTTTCCGGGCCTTCAAGTCAAGCATGTGGCGCCCTCCAAACCTGAGTCAGAAGTTTGGGGTCCACAACACAAACACAATATGTTAACATGTATATGAAATATTAATTTCGATGACCCTGCTCTATATAACTACGGATCGCAACAGGTTAAAGTATGAAAACAAGCCACAACTTAACTTTTATTACAACGTACCAAGTCCCAACTAATTTAACTTACAACTGGTAATAGAATCATTCTTACAATCTGACTAACTCTCTACCGCATGAAGCTTCTACTAGCTCGATCCAACTCAATTTGGAATCCTAGCTCGTACATTGA
Source organism: Apium graveolens (assembly GCF_009905375.1). Lineage (NCBI taxonomy): Eukaryota > Viridiplantae > Streptophyta > Magnoliopsida > Apiales > Apiaceae > Apium > Apium graveolens. Next base: position 47,993,260 of record NC_133652.1, read on the forward strand.
ACTGGGAAATCTCGCTATCAACCGTATCCTTCTTAACTGTATAATACATAAAAAGATTTGCAAGAGTGAGCTAACTAGCTCAGCAAGTCATAATAACGATAACTGAGTTAAATAATGATCAAGTGAGATAATCCAGATGAATCAAGTTTCTTTTTAACTAATCCTTAGAATTGGATATTCATTTTAAGTTCTAAAACCAAGGTTAGGCTGTTGATCAGTCACGCACTAACCCCGACCAAAGCACACAACACTGCTCTAATCACTGGATCCAAGGCATACATTGGCCTAAGTTGACCATTGATATGGTCTGACCACGAATCTGGTCCACATATATAAAAAAACTATCCAATTCTAAAGCAATTCAATATGATAAACAATATAATTCGATAAAACAAGATCATAATCATTGATGGTTAATCACTTAAATTAAAAACGCAAGGAAACTCATGGATATCACAAGGGTATATCAGGGTATGTATAAGAAACGGTTTTCCGTCTGTAAAAGGATCAGGCGTTGGACAAATAATGATTTTTCAAGGTATAGTTCTTTGATGTTATAAAGCATGGTTGGAGTGTAAAAGTTTTTTGTATTTTCAAACAATTTTGCTACAGTGTTTGGTGTTTGATAGTTATACATTTGGGGAGTAGCATCATATTTGTGTGATGTTGGTATCTGAGGATCAACAAAGGATGGTTTACAAAGAATAAGGCTTATGGCTCAAGATCGAGGAAAAATCATGGTTCAAGGGTAATTAATTTAAAACACTTGCAATATAAACAAGAGTTATTCTGAATAAAAGTGACATGTTATGAAATAGTTCGAAAATAATTGTGATATATCTTGAAGAAAAGTCTGAAAGTACTTGCCTTATAGGGCTTTACAACCATTACTGATCAACTCTGAGCCGACTCTGCTGCTCAGGCTCTAACGTCCAACCACTAGATCCCATTGGATTCGACTTCGACACTCAGGTCTTTTTGTTGAAACTTTACTGAGCTCGTCGACTGACCACTAGGTTATCTTTAGTCCATCGTTCACTTTCAGGTTCCCGACTATAACCTACAGGGTCGAAATACCCTACGTTAGACGTCTAGGTATGCTTGACATATCCTCGATACTAATTCTTACCCAACAATATTCAAACCTGACTCGTAATTATTCATATTGGAATAACACCGAAAAAAATTAGGGTTCACATTCTCAAAATCGATCCGGTGTTCATTTTTAGAAAATATGTATACTCGTCATTTTACGAAATTAGGGTTACTGTATTTTGGACAAAACATACAACACAACATACAATCAGGTTCTATATAAAACATACATATATGTATTTACTTATACTCGCTCAACGTCCCAATAATCCTTGGATACGCTCCCGTATTTCCGTAGTTCGATTTTTCCGGAAAATCGGGCAGCATCTCCTCTGTTTATCGGACTACCCGTCGAAACAATTCGACGTCACTTCACCACAACAATTCACAACAACCAACATCCATAATTTCCCAAATGCCAATTCAGTACTATTATTAATTATTATTCGCATTTTACATTTATTTATTAAATTAGGACTCATAATATAATCATCATAGTCCACCATCCGCTCGTCGAAATTCATCGCGGACGGCGGTAAAATCCGCGGATACCCGTTTAGTTTCGGGTTTACAACGCGTACTTCACCAATTAAATTAATAATTATTCCTGCACGATCAATTTTATTTCACGAAACCTCAATTCAATTCATTCATTGCAGCAAATAAAAGAAATAATTAAATCAGTAAAATTTCTAACACTACCGCGTGTAAACACGCGAACAAACATCATCAATTGAACCAAAACAGGACAAGCCGGAAAACGGCGGAAGTGAGGCAGCATAATAAAGAAGAAGAGAAAATAGAGGAGATATAGGAAGCATAGCAAAACAGTAACCAGGACCCGGACAAACGCAGCACACCAATATATATACATACGTTATTTGCATGTACACACGGCCCAGTCACAACAGTCACCGGAGAAAGGCACAGATACAGGAAAAACTGACCAAGGCGGGGCATAAACGGGAACCAGAGGAACAGAGAGGGAAGGGGTGAGGGAGAAACAGGAGAGATTTATGGGAAGAGAATATATGAGAGGAAGAGAGAGAGAACCGAGATGGAGGTGAAAGGGGAAGAAACACAGGATCTCTGTGTTGTGTTTTTGTCTGTTTTCTTTTCTTTCTTTTTTTTATATCTCTGCTGTACAAATCAATGTAGTACAAATAACAGTACAATTAGTAGTACAATTCCTGTAATTCAAACACATGTATTATTGGATAATTACGAAGATTCTGAGACCCGGTTTATCTCGAAATTCGAATTTAACGGACTGAGGTGCACGTAAAATATCTTCATGAAATTACAAAAATAATCTTAAAATATCACAATTAATTCAAAGTTACCAAAATAAAATTTTCGTAATTTTTAAAGCATATTTGAAACACCACTCGTACCCACATTTCCAATTTAACGACCTGAGTTGCACTTAAAACAAATTCATAAAATTACGAAAGTAGTTTTAAAATGTTAGAAATATCCCGAAGTAAATAAAAATGTAAATTTCGAAATTTTAAAATAATTTCTAAAATGCACTTTATACCCGCTTTTAACAAATCAACGAAACAACGCGCGGGTAAAATTAATCCCGAAAATTTCCAAAATAATTTTAAAATTCTCGGAATATTTCCAACTTAAATAAATATGGGTTTCATAATTTTTGAAGAATTTTTAGAATTAAATATGGATTTTACAAATAAAAGTAATCAGAAAATCATTTAAAGATAAACAGTTAGTAAAATATTGATTTCTCAATTTTATAAAATCCTAAAAATAATTATTGTAATTATAAAATCATAAAAACAATTTTAGAGACACTTCAAATATTTATACCAATAAGTTTTCATTAAATCCACTTTAAAAGTGAAACAATTCAATACATTTTCTTAATAATCACCTATTTAAATAATTCAAAAACACACGGGTCGTTATATCCTTCCCCCCTTAAAAAGATTCTGTTCTCAGAATCTGGTCTAATTATACAAGTGAGTATATTTGTCAAGCATATATGACTTTAGTTTCCAAGTAGACTCTTCTAATCGAGGATTTCGAACGTACTTACTATAGATATACACTCATTTCCAATGGCTCGCCTTTAACGATCAAGAATTTAAATCGATCACTATATGTTTTACAAACTTGGACAAGAGCCTCTTGGCTCCTAATCAACCACTCGATTCAAATCAAATACTTATCGCCTTAATATTGACACGCAGATCACATTATATGTACATACTGTTGCGATGGTAATATCAACTCATGAACAACTTTATCTATACTTATCAATACCTCGAATGGTTCACTAATTTTTAGGACTTAACCTATCCCTTCTACTCAAACTTATCCAATCTCTTTCAAGACGACACTTTTACTAACACTACTGCTCCTATTTCTATATTCATACTTTCCCTCGATACAATTCCGCTTCTTTCTTTGTCTAATCTGAGCTACTTCAATCAATATCGTTACGCCCTTGGTGTGCTGGATTAACTTTGAATTTGACAACTTTCTTTCTCCCACTTTATCTCAATAAAAATGGGGAACTACACTTGCGTTCACATGAAGCCTGATAAAATAGCATTCCAAAGCTGACGTCGATGATAAATGATCATTCCAGTGTTTCCTTAAAACTCAACCTCTCCACATATCTTATTTTTCCTGGATCGCTTCCTCACTTTGACTCTTCGCTTAAGGTTGGTAGGCGGTGTGCATTTTCAACTTGGTTTCCAAACATTTAAACATCTCCTATTCGTTTCTATCAGTTAGGGCTGAAAAGTAATCTCATATATTCACGTATTATTACCTTTAAGTATTTAAACTTCAGATTCCACTCTTTCCAATTCGTCTATTAATTCCTCGGTAGTCTTAATTACATTCAGTCCTTTCTGTCAGCATAAGGCATCCGTTACCATATGGCTTTGCTTAGGTAGTTGTTAATGGATTAATTCAGAATCCTTTGTTAACCTTAGTCAAAATTTCATTCTTGAAAACTCAATATATAGTTGCTTTCCTTCTGAGCTTTGGAGAAAAATCCTTGGGCATTCCACACAGACTTTCTTATTCCTTGAGTAGCTGAGGATGTTATCAATAACTACAGTTTGCTTATCTGAGTATTCCTTATATAACATGTTCCTTAATTTCTTATAGACAACTGATACACTTGTTATCTTGCATAACATCACCGGAGCTTGCAATGCTCATAACTCATTTTAACCATAATCTCTGATATATTCTCAGGTTGGATCTTAAGTTAATCCCCGAAATATAACACACTTCCTGAATTAGGTCTCGTAGGAAATTAATTCTTTGTAGGGTTCACTTATTCTTATTCGTTGTTTTGCTAAACTCCCGATAATCAGTACATACTCTCATAATTTCATTCCTTTTCTCCCTTAACATCACTGGTACACTTCACGATTCGCCTCTTGTAAAGTCACTTCCTGGGTTTTCCTTATCCACTAGGCCTTCCAATACTTCGTCTTAACTCTTTGACATGTCCAACACTTCCTGATTTATCTTGAAATTTCCTTCTTATACCTGGCTGTCACTATTTTTCTTTAAATTTCCATATATCTTGGCATCTCTTCAATAACTTAAATACTTAATATTGTGAATTCCCTGTGGAATCTCATTTCTTAATTCTTCTACTTGTAGTATCCAAGTGCTGGAAGAAAACCTAGGAATATTGTGATCGTCCTCCTGGGCTTATAAATTTCCTTTTAATAACCACTAACATCGTAATCCATTATCTTTTCTTGACATCTTATCTTTCCCTTCGCAACTTTGACCAAAAGGTCATACTATCCATCCTTGCTCCTTTTAGATTACGAACTTTAACTTCCAATTCCAACTACAAAATTCCATAGATAATTCTTCTGATACCGTTTCTACGTTGGTTCTCTCTATTTGCTTATCGTCTGCCTCTATATTTGCTTTTCCGCGTGAGTACATACTTTAAATTTTTTTATGGTTCATATAGATCTTACACTTTTCTCCATACATATCATATTTCCCCAATCTTTCAAAACAAATATTATTACTGTTAGTCCCAGTTATGATTAGGATACTTCTGCTCATAAGGTTTCGGTTGTCTGGGTGCATATACAATAACTTTATTGTGATGCATCAACACACATCCTAATCCCTTATAAGAAGCATCACTATAAACTATCAAACCTCTTTGGTACTTTCGAAATGATAAAGCAGGTGCTGTAATAATTTTCTTCTTTAATTCCGCAAAACTTTCTTTATCCTTCTCTATTTCATATAAATTTCTTGCTTTTCTTGGTTAGCTTCGTCGAAGGTATTGTAACTTCCAAGAAATCTTGCACAAATTTTCAATAATAACCGGTCCATGGTAAAACTCCTTACTTTTATTGGTACATTTTGGCCTTTCTTTATTCATAGTAACTTTAATTTCTACCAGATCTTCTTTGGTCTCCTTCTCACTAATTATTTATGCTTTCTACCATCAAAACTTTCACCTTGTAAACTTTACATACCACTTCTTTCTTCTCTGACTCCCCAATTGTCATTAAATGCTTCGCGTGGTCCTCCGTTGACTGTATGTAACATAATTACAACTCATCCAGATATTCCTTGAAGATTCTGTCCATAGGTTCAATCTCCAATTGGTAACGCCCAAATCTTAAATCAATTTTAGAAAATACTTTGCTTCTTCTGTTTGATCCACAAATCAGTAGTTCGAGGTAACAGATACTTACTCTTGATAGTAAACTTGTTGAGATTTCTTTAGTCGATGCATAATCTCATACTTCCATTTTCTTATTAACAATTAGTACCGGTGCACCTCATGGGATCCACTGGGTTTAATCGCTTCTTCTTCTAGCACCTCTTGCATCTGCTTTGCTAACTCCCTTATTCTAACTGGTGCCATTTTATGTAAGACCTTGGTCACTGGCTTCGTCTCAGGTGCTAAGTCAATCGCGAACTTCATTTCTCTATCTGGAGGAATATCAATAATTCATCTAGAAACATATCTTGAAACTCCTTAATTGCTATAAAATCTTCAATTTTTTTTTGCTTCTGACTTTTATTTATCTCATAATCACCCTAATGCTCATATCTTAATCACCGTGATTATCATTAACCAATTCTTTACCTTCTTTCATCTTCTGAACCTCATCACCTTTTCATTTGGCGTCCTCAGAACTATCTTTTCATCACGACGATCTATCTGGACATCACACTTAAATAGTTAATTCATTCCTTAGAATAATATCAAATCCTTACAAACTTATTGTCAGAAATCTCACTTTCACCATTGATACTTATTTACTTAACAAATAGACGTTCTTGAATTTTCTAGTCTTTTAATCAAAATCTTACCAATTCAACGAGGTAAATCATTTCATCAACAATACCTTAGGGAATAAACAATCAAGTTGCTTCCACCTCTTCCAATACTTTAACGCATAAGGTATTCACCATAATCATCCATATCATCACATCCGTATTCTGAATAACATATTTCGCAGGAAAATCACATATTCTCGTTCTCGAAGACGTATTCCTTATTGGGGTAGGTTCCATTGATTCTTAGTGCATCCCTGACTGGGTTAGTGATTTGCAATTCCCGTCATATACCCTTGTTTGCTTCCTATACGTGAGAGGTATATGGAACTTTGCCCGCTTGGTCCATAATACGTTGATTTCTGTTTGAAAAACTCTTGCAAAGAATGACAGTACAATGAAGCAACTAGAAGGATTCAAAATTTAACAAAAATTAGAGTTGAAAAGAAAGAAGGAGTAAGGATTTGAATATGAATGAGACAACCACATTGGTACTTAAGATGGCCAGTCTTTCATACCATGTAGCATACAGCACATGATTAGGTGGCGTTCCACCCGACCCTTCGTCATTCTGACAAAGTGTCTCATCATAACACTGTTTGTCCCAATCAAAAAGCAAAAGTTGCGGGGAACAATTAAATTTAGAAGGAATGCAATATCCTCCTTCTTGTTATCATCATAAGGAGTTTATTTAAGAAAAGAAGTTCATACTTATTCAAGAATCAAAAGAAATATACAATGTAATATTGAAGACAAGAACGATACCATTGGTCACCATCCACGTTCCACTCATGTTCATCATTCGAGCTTGTTCGATCATATCCCAATTGTGTCATATAACAACTTCAGAGGGTAAACTGAAATGCCTTTGCAAATTAAGCATTATGGTAGATTCCTACTCGTCACGTCTTGCGTCTTTAATATCGCACCCACACTGATAATACTTTAGCAATTTGATCATAATGGCGTTCCTTCCAGATAACTTTGAGTTTCCTCGTTTTAATTTAGAATAACCATGAATCATTCAACATAACGATCTTTTTGTTAATAATACTCCTCTTTTAGAAAAGTCTGGAAATCTTCCCAATCTCCTTCGATCACACCCAGGCTCTTCTTAAATCGCTGAATTCTTTTAAACTTTAATAGTCTCTGCAACTTGATGAATAATCACTCCGTACGCGGATTCTGTTATTAACCTTGTCAAACAACATTTACACCTTACCGATAGAAATAATCAACTTCTTCATAATCACGGGTTACTTGGTTCTTTAAATTAATCAATACTAAGTCTGAAGTAAGTATCCTTCCAGGCAATCCAGGTTTTTAACAAACAAGAAACTCAAGTAGTAACTTGGCAACCAAGGTTTAAAACTTATTTTATTCAAAAAGGCTTTTAGAAATTTTGTAAGAAAAAATCTTTTTCGAACACTTGTTAAAATTTTGAAAATCATAAACCTGGTTGTCCTTACTATATGAGTTGGTTGTTGTCCTTCCTTCTTATAACAAGGTACCGAATTAAAGAAATGATCACGTAAAGATCCATTTATTTGAATCTATTCTCTCTCTCTTTTATTGGGTCCATTTGCCTTTCTTAACCGACAAAAACTTCAGTTGTCGTTGCATGCTATCTTATTCGTAGCTTCACATCAAGCTTCCGTACGGGTAATACTCCCATTATCCTCTATACCATTATTAAATGGAACAGACTATCCAACAGTCAACAAGTCGACTAATGTCACATCACCTTATTACTATAAATATATCACATGGTCATAACACTATTAATTATCTTTAAGAAAGCTCCAGAACCATAATCTCCTCTAACTCTCTTTTCAATACTTATCTAATTCATTCCACAAGCTAGTCATGGGTGGCCTAATCTCTAATGGCTTCTTTTAATCTGGTAACAACTATCCTTCAGAATACCTGAATCTTCTTTCTAGACTTCTTCTCACCTTTATTTATATCTCAAGTACTCACCATTCACTGTAACTTCCGAATTCATCCTCGTAGGTATTGTTGCTTTATAGGACAAGTTTTAAACCGAGGGTAAAAAACAAGATGTAGGGTAAACTAAAGAGATACACTCACACCCGAATGTCCAGTAAAACAGAATTAAACAGATGAAGGTTCTTGAATAGGTAGTCTCGTATCAAAAGATAGTAGAATAGCGTAGAATAGCTTGAAGAGGTGCGGCTGTTGTAACAGAAGGTAATACCATTAATACTGATGGAAGAACAAGGTGTTAATCAAATCTGATAGAAGATGGCGATCCTCGAATGAAAAACTCCAAACGATCAAATGACACCGGGAAATCAAGATCTGCTATTGCCGTTGTCTGGAAATCACGTCGCAAGCTGAGAACCCCGAATCGCAATACGAACCGTGCCGGAGACCTACTATACCATCGCACTCAATCTCACAACGTCTTATCTTTCTATTTTCTATTTCTAATCCTAACCCTCTACCCAATCCCGACAATCTAGGCTTGTTTCAGTGACTTATAACCTGTAACTCTGATACCAGCCTGTGGCGCCCTCCAAACCCGGGTCAGAAGTTTGGGGTCCACAACACAAACACAATATGTCAACCTGTATATGAAATATTAATTTCGATGACCCTGCTCTATATATCTACGGATCGCAACAGGTTAAAGTATGAAAACAAGCCACAACCTTAACTTTTATTGCAACGTACCAAATCCCAACTAATTTAACTTACAACTGGTAATAGAATCATTCTTACAATCTGACTAACTCTCTACCGCATGAAGCTTCTACTAGCTCGATCCAACTCAATTTGGAATCCTAGCTCGTACATTGAACTGGGAAACCTCGCTATCAACCGTATCCTTCTTAACTGTAGAATATATAAAAAGATTTGCAAGAGCGAGCTAACTAGCTCAGCAAGTCATAATAACGATAACTGAGTTAAATAATGATCAAGTGAGATAATCCAGATGAATCAAGTTTCTTTTTAACTAATCATTAGAATTGGATATTCATTTTAAGTTCTAAAACCAAGGTTAGGCTGCTGATCAGTCACGCACTAACCCCGAGCAAAGCACACAACACTGCTTTAATCACTGGATCCAAGGCATACATTGGCCAAAGTTGACCATTGATATGGTCTGACCACGAATCTGGTCCACATATATAAAAAAACTATCCAATACTAAAGCAGTTCAATATGATAAACAATATAATTCGATAAAACAAGATCATAATCAATGATGGTTAATCACTTGAATTAAAAATGCAAGGAAACTCATGGATATCACAAGGGTATATCAGGGTATGTATAAGAAACGGTTTTCCGTCTGTAAAAGGATCAGGCGTTGGACAAATAATGATTTTTCAAGGTATAGTTCTTTGATGTTATAAAGCATGGTTGGAGTGTAAAAGTTTTTTGTATTTTCAAACAATTTTGCTACAGTGTTTGGTGTTTGATAGTTATACATTTGGGGAGTAGCATCATATTTGTGTGATTTTGGTATCTGAGGATCAACAGAGGATGGTTTACAAAGAATAAGGCTTATGGCTCAAGACCGAGGAAAAATCAGGGTTCGAGGGTAATTAATTTAAAGCACTTGCAATATAAACAAGAGTTATTCTGAATAAAAGCGACATGTTATGAAATAGTTCGAAAATAATTGTGATATACCTTGAAGAAAGGTCTAGAAGTACTTGCCTTATAAGGCTTTACAACCATTACTGATCAACTCTGAGCCGACTCTGCTGCTCAGGCTCTAACGTCCAACCACTAGATCCCATTGGATTCGACTTCGACACTCAGGTCTTTCTTTTGAAACTCTACTGAGCTCGTCGACTGACCACTAGGTTATCTTTAGTCCATCGTTCACTTTCAGGTTCCCGACTATAACCTACAGGGTCGAAATACCCTACGTTAGACGTCTAGGTATGCTTGACATATCCTCGATACTAATTCTTACCCAACAATATTCCAACCCGAATCGTAATTATTTTTATTGGAATAACACCGATAACAATTAGGGTTCACATTCTCAAAATCGATCCAGTGTTCGTTTTTAGAAAATACGTATACTCGTCATTTTACAAAATTAGGGTTACTGTGTTTTGGACAAAACTTACAACACAACATACAATCAGGTTCTGTATAAAACATACATATATGTATTTACTTATACTCGCTCAATGTCCCGATAATCCTTAGATACGTTCCCGTATTTCCGTAGTTCGATTTTTCCGGAAAATCGGGCAGCATCTCCTCTGTTTATCAGACTACCCGTCGAAACAATTCGACGTCACTTGACCACAACAATTCACAACAACCAACATCCATAATTTCCCAAATGCCAATTCAGTACTATTATTAATTATTATTTGCATTTTACATTTATTTATTAAATTAGGACTCAGAATATAATCATCATAGTCCACCGTTCGCTCGTCGAAATTCATCGCGGACGACGTTAAAATCCGCGGGTACCCGTTTAGTTTCGGGTTTCCAACGCGTACTTCACCGATTAAATTAATAATTATTCCTGCACGATCAATTTTATTTCACGAAACCTCAATTTAATTCATTCACTGCAGCAAATAAAAGAAATAATTAAATCAGTAAAATTTCTAACACTACCGCGTGTAAACACGCGAACAAACATCATCAATTGAACCAAAACAGGACAAGCCGGAAAACGGCGGAAGTCAGGCAGCATAGTAAAGAAGAAGCGACAACAGAGGAGATATAGGATGCATAACAAAACAGTAACCAGGACCCGGACTGTAATAACCCCAAATTTTGGAAAATTTTTGAAACCCTTATGAATAGTGTTTTTGCTGAATGAGAAAACTTTTCATGCCACACTAGGTAGGGTTTCTTTTCTGGATATTCTGAGATTTTATTGGCACTCTATATGACATATAAGTGTATGTAAAGATCGTCAGAATCCAATTCCGAACACTTTGATTTTTCCCGGAAATCCACTAGATACAGAAAGAATTGAGTATAAGGTAACAGGATAAGTAGGATTTAAATTAAAGGATTATAAGAGAGGATCATAAAAGGAATATAATGTATTGAGAAAGGTTTAGGGGAACCCAAATAATAAGATCCCGGGTATGATCCCTCAAACGATAAACGAGAACGAAAGATAAGCGAACCGTAAAACAAATAAGTGACCAAGAGACAAGCTTGTACAAGAAGCCAAGGATTGTGACATCATCAAACCACAAGGTGTGGACAAGTGGAAGCATTATGACATGTGCAAGGTGACATAAGCATGACATAAGGGAAGGAATTGTTGGATGATTGTGAGCCACACAAAAGTTACCATGGTAAAAAGGGTAAGAAACCAAAACAAATCAAAAGCCACCAACCAAGCCAAAACATTTCATTTTCATCAAAAAAACACAAACCCCCCATTTTCTTCATGAAGCTCTCGGCTCTTTTCTTAAAAAATGAAGATCCAAGCTCCACCACTTACTATTTAGCAAGGTATTTATCTAAACTTCCCCATGGATAGTTACATACTCCCTATAAGTTTAAGCTCCTAATTCCAAGCCAATCTTTTTCTATAAATCATGGAAGAAGATGGTGAATAGTGTTTTTCAAGAACTAAAATTTGTGTTCTTGAAGTTTTGTTTAGATTAAGCTTGGATAAGGACTTTAAGGGTGATTCCAAGCCATTCTCTTGATTCTCCACTCTCCAAGGAAGGTATAAACTACAAACCCTAGCTTTAGTTTTGAGTAATTAGGAATGAATATGTTTGATATAGTATATGTGAAGCATGATGCTTGTTTGTTTAAAGTTTGGTTGAGTTTGTAGAGATTAGTTGGTTTAGTGGTATTTTTGGAGTTGTAAATCTTGATAATTAGTTAAAGAACCTAAGTAAAGCTTTTAGTTCATGTGGGGAATAAGTATAAATTATTAATGTGGAGTTGTTGGGGCTGTTATGATGTAGTTTGGATGGAGTTTTGATTGAGTTGTGAATTGGGGTTGAATTGTGGTGGATTTGGAATGGTTTAAATTTGGTAAATCGCGTAAACATAGCCGTCGTAATGTCCGATTTAATTTAGACTGCTTTTGTTCATAAAATTAGGACCCGAGAACCCCCTGCTAGGTGTTGACCATTGCGATGTTTAGATAGCTCATGTTACGAGCATCGTTTTGATATGTGGTTCGTTTGATTCCGATGAACGGTTTAGGAGAAACGACCGTTTTAAGTAACGACGTTTCGCGAACGAATCCTTACCCCTCGCCTTACTTTGAAACATAGGTTAAAGACCTTAAAGGACTAATTGAAGTATGAAACATTTATGTAAGGTGTAATCGGCAGTTGGTAAGACACTCGCGAAGGAATTGCCTTAAAACTTGTAATGGTTAAATTATTAAAAATGGTGGAGCCGAGGGTACTCGAGTGACTTAAGAGAATCAGTAAGCGCAAAACGAGCGTTAGAGTCTGAGTTGGCTAGGGTATAGATTTACAAGTGACTTTGGTTTAATTCCAACTTACTTGTTGCTTATAGGTTACCAAACTCGTCCCGCGCCATTCGTAACCCCCAGTCGCTCAGGCAAGTTTTCTACCCGTTATACTGTTGTTGTGATGTATACATATGTATATGCATGATCTTGTGATAAATGCATATTTGTTATTAGCAAATTCTTGCGATATATTGTAGCATGTGATATGGTATATATGCATGCTTGTTTCGTATCCTTGCCATATATATCTGTTGATTCAGTTGATAATACCTATGCTAGAGAATAGCGGTAAATTGCATATACCCTTAGTATAGGGACCCAAAGGTGAAAACATTTTCTAAAACCGGGAGTCGAGGATCCCGAGTAGATTTTATATATATATATATATATTTATATATATATGGTTATAGTTTTCACAACTATTAATAGAATAAGGGTTATTCGATAACTTTATTTTATTATTGAATATTATTTCGAATATTCATCCGAGGACTTATGACTCCTTTATTTTATTATTGAATATTATTTGAATATTCATTGGAGGATGTATGACTCCGTTTATTTTATTTAATGAATATTATTTATAATATTCATTCGAGGTATTATGACTCCGCTTATTATTTAATAATATTCTTTATTTTATTAAAGAATAATGTTTCGATAATCAAACTTATTTTCGATTATTCAAATAAAGATAGTACTTTAATATAAGTATATCTTTGGTTATTTAATATCCATTTCAAGTATAAGTTTTAAAACTTCTACTTCGATTATTTTTATAAGGATTATCTTTATGAGAATATTATTTAAATAATAATATTCAGATATTTTCTAATATATCGGGACTGATTTATTTTAATAAATCAGCAGTACTCCAAACATTCTTAAAAATGTTTTCGAGTCTTCAAAATGATTTTTAAAGTTAGAGTGGATCCCAAAACTCATTTTTTTTATATTTAAGATCTTCCTTTCAAAGGGGATTTAAATACTCGCTCAAAACCTGGGGGATCCAGCTCTGTGGTGCATTTTACATTCGCAACGTGGTTGCTGTTTTGAGAAAACAAATGAATTGATTACTTACCCAACGTTCGGGAAGTAAGCCCATCTAATTGAGTCGGCATAAGCGACAGGCCGGGGTACGGTCTATCAAAGTGTAAGAGGCCGGGTGGCAGTCCATCAACGCGTAAGAGGCCGGGTGGCAGTCCAGCACAAGGTCCTTATGTGGCCAGGGTGATGACCGGTGGGGGATTCATCCATCTACTAGTAGAAAAGGTTACTTATTGGTATCTTTGCCTGATCAGCAAGATATCAGGTTTATGCCAAAATTTTCTCCTTTCCAAATTCATTGGATATTGCAACTCTGTTCATACTTTACATGACAGAGGTTTTCAGGAAATGTATGAGATATATATATATATATGGATATATATATCAGGACTTAATGAAGTATCTCGTAACTTCATTATTTATAATGATATTTCAAAGATTGAATCTATTCAAGTCTTATCTTGTAGTCTCATCTGGGTGATGAACTTTGAAACTGATTATAACTTGAACGGTGGTAGTTCAAGTAGTATTTGGATATAAGTATATTGGAGTATCTTGTAACTTCATTTTTTTAAACTTATATCTAGTAAATGATTATCTTATGCATGACAAAGATTTTCAGAAAAATGTTGAGACAAGGTTAGATATATGAGATCACCTTGCAACGGTATTTTTATACAGTTATACACTGGAACTCTGTGTGTATTATGCATGGAAGAGGACTTCCAATATTTTGAAAAGTATATATGTCTATATATATACTGAATATTTTGCGACTTCATCGCATTAAGATATCAACTTGGTTCATTTCTTCTTAACCAAGACTTTCTTGAGTACTATGAGAATGCTCATATATTGTAAGTTATTATAAATATTATTTTGGTGGGCTTGCTGCTCACCCTTGCTTTCTTCTTTCATCACACAACATCAGATAGGCAAGATGAACAGGACCAAGCTCCCAATTCGCGAGCGGATAGGAAACGTTCCGCAGTTTCCTATAGGCGTTGATGTCGCTGTAGCTGAGGTAGGAACTACCAATAGGCTAGGCTTTCAACTTTTGATGTATCAGATTATGTATATTTATGAATTGTAATAATGGCAAAGAAAATGTAAATTTATTCAGAAAACCTATTAAGGTGTATTGGCAGATAATTGTGGAATAAAATGACTTTTGATTATTTTTGGATATTCATCTCTGAGACTATAACTTGTGGTGTGTGTGTTTATTGTGGGGTCACAGTACAGAGTAGTTGATAAATTATTAAGATTGGGTGTTATTAAGGGAAATGGAACTCGTGACAACCCGGATCCCCGACCCCGGATTTGGGGGTGTTACAGAAATGGTATCAGAGCTAAGCGTTATAAACCTCAGAGATGATGTGACGTTAAGATAATAAGTTCACAAAGATAATAAGAACTCTTGCCAAGTTCATAGTCGGGCTACCTAACGTAGTACTGACAGTTAAAACCCTTATGGGAACCCTTATAAATATCGCGATAGAAGCGTAGTTCGTTATCATATATGGTAGCGGGACTCCGAACCCTGAGGTTGAGGAGCAACAACGCGATGATGTTTTATTAGTTATTGGAGATCGGATGGTGGATCCGATAGAGCGTCCTAACGCAGGACCGGATGATGTTCATATTGAGGATGTAGTGGTTGAGGATGTTGTCCAAGATGGGATTGTTGCTGAGGAGGATCTCGTGGAGGATCCTAACAAGAATGAATAAAGGACCATTGAGGAATTGATGACCATGGTTAGGTCGCCTACCAGAAGTAGGATTGGCCGATCACTACCGGAGGTTCGTTCAAGTTTGTAAAGATAGTAGCCCCTTTAACGCGGCTTATTCGTAAGACTGAGAAGTTTGAATGGACAGAGAAATGCGAGAACAGCTTTCAAGAACTGAAGCAAAGATTGGTGATGGCCCCTATGTTGGCATTGTCGGATGGAAAAAGGAGATTTTGTGATTTGTATTGACGCTTTGCATAAGGAATTAGGGTGCTCTTATAAAGCACAACAAGGTACTCGTGTACGCGTCAAGAAAATTAAGGGAATATAAAATTCGGTATCCCCACCCATGAGCTTGGGCTCGTGGCAATAGTTTTGCCCTAAAGATTGGAGGCACTACTTGTATGGAGAGAAGTGCGAGATTTACCTAAGCCATAAGTACTCTAGTACATTTTCCCGTAGAAAGAGCTCAACATACGCCAGAGGAGGCGGTTAGAGCTAATCAAGAATTATGAGTGGGAGATTCTTTATCATCCGGGGAAAGCCAAAATGGTGGCTAATGCCCTTAGTATAAAGGAGAGACTCAAGATGAAAATGTCTTTGGGAGAATTTATAAGAGATTTTGAGAAAATGGAAATAGAAGTGAAGGTAACCGGAGTTGGTACCGAAACGCTGTTTGAGATTGCAATACAGCCCGAATTATCGAAAAAGATCATATTGTGCCAAGAAAAAGTGATGAATGAAGGCAGAGAGTCAATGACTAGAGAAGAGATTAATACCAAGAAAGATGATAAGGGAATAACGAGGTATTCCTACAAAAAATGGGTTCCAAACGTTTAAGAGCATAAGGACTGGATCTTAGATGAAATCCATAGCTCGAGGAATAAGATTTAGGGCAAACCCCGAATGTGATAGTCAGGGAGGTTGCCATTAAGAAAGAAGGAGCCCATTACATAATGAAGTGGAAAACACGGATTTTTAACGTATAAGATAACCCCAAGTATGGGAGAAGGATGAAACATTTCATATTAAGGAAATATAAAGTCGAGTAAGGAAAGGAGACCCGAGATGGTACTCCTATATGAAAATTTATGGACCTTTCTAGACAGAACTTAGACTATTATCCCCAACCACCACCCTGAGGAAACAATACGGTGAGAAATTCTTTCAGGACCTTTAAGTCGCTAAGCCCTTAGAGTTCCAAGGAACAAGCTGACCCAGTCGAGGCAAGAGCCTGGCTAAAGGAAATATAGGAATCATTTGAGATTCTAAATGATGGACGAATCATAAAAGACTATTTTTGTCACTTACCCTCCTAAGAGAGAGACCACCCGCTGGTGAAAGGCCAAGGAAGGCACGGAGCAAGAGATTATAATAAACTGATTAAAGTTCAGCCAATTGTTTTCGGGAAAGTAATTCCCAAGGTTATGGAGAGAGTGTAAAAGCTTTAGAGCCAGAATAAAGGCGGACGAGTATGATGAATTATGAATCTAAGTTGTAAAATTTGTCAAGATTCGTTCTGAGGACACGAATCCAGAATGACGGGATGTTTGAAATCAATGCTTATGTTATGTTGGTTCATGAAATAATGATAAGAGAAAGGAAAATAGAAAGAAACTGAAGTGGAAAGGAATATAAAGGCAATAGAGTTTGAGGTATGATAAGGGAGTTAGGTATGAGGAAACCCTAAAGACTCATAGCAATAGAAATAGAAAAGTAAGTAATTGTCAGGATGAGGATGATTCACCATGAGTTAAAGTTGATGGTTGAAGGCATAAGAGATACATATAGTTTACCCCCTGTAAGTTGGGAGGATTTGAGGAAACCTTGAGATAGTTTGAAGGATAAATAATGAGACGCGGATAGACTGAGGAGACAAGGAAGTAAGAAATTAGGAAAATTGGATGAAGGAAGTGACCTTCAAGAATGTGAAGTGTAAGAGCGGTGGCTTTATACCCAGAAAGGGAGACGCCAGGTATGAAAGATATCCCAACATTGAGGTGACTGTTGAGATAAACAACAAAAGTAAATAAGGAATTATTAAGAAGAAATTCACGTTGAACACGACCAATATCTTCCAGAACATCCTTGTTATCGTTACCAAATTAGGCAAGAAAAGCGGATAACCGTTGTTATCTTTTGAAGGCCATATGGGTTGACCTCAGTTTGAATACAGATGTTATTGTGAAATTAGACATGTACTATCGAGGTGAGAATGATTGAATAAGACACCCTTATCAGGGATATATGACTTGATCTATCCATGGAAGGATGCATGTACCTTTTTAAAGGTAGGAATTAAGGATAGAACATGGGTAACTTAAAATGAATCCTAGGGGAATGCATAAAGGTTGGCATTTCACCCTTAATAGGGACAGTATGAGTTTTGACAGTATGATTCGGAAAGGGTTAAGGTAACAACAACCTTTAAGAATCAGTGGAGAAATTTTTCAGAAGTATATAGACAATGATTCTGGTATTAATAAATGGTATCTTGATATGCCCTGTATATAGGGAATACAGGAGGAACGATTCAAGGATAACCTTAGAGGTTTTACAAGGAGAAAGGTAATATTCAAATTCTCAAGAATAGAAATGTTGATAAAGGAAATATGACATAATTATAATGATGCCAAGTGGGGCACGTGTTAAACCACGAGAAAGTATGGATCGAACCAGTAATGGTCGAAATTGTTCAGGGCAATTAGGACCTAAGATAAAAGATGTTCTAAGTATGATTGAGAGTCAGTCGTGACAGTGATTAACCTCTCAAGACTGAGGCAATAACTTATGGAAAAATGGTGATATTTTTTTTTACTCATCAGATTTTAAGGAAAACATCTTCACATAAGCTGTGATTGAAATGAGGTAGAAAATTTATTTGGAGGTGGTTAAAATGACATTGACTGTAAGGAGATTTTACTATCAGGAAAGGCCAAAGAGGTGGCCGACACTTTAAAGGTAAAAGGATAATTATAGGCGCTTGTGCCAAAGGAATACAGTGATGATGGTTAAAGCTATGAAGGTTGTATTATGGTTTGGAAGATTGACATTCCTTTTGATGACTGTGCAATACCCAACCGTAATAGTAGTTTGGTAAAGGTTTAATTCGTATAATCGCCATGAGCGAGCTATCTATCTCAGAAGGTACTATCTTGAGATAAGCCAGGACCATGTTTCAAAAAAAGGACTAAACGAACCTTGAGTTAAGTCTTCTATTTAAGGCATACGATTAAGAATGGTATTCACCTGCTATCGTTGCTTTGACTGAAACTCTTCTGCAATTTTATCTACTTCATGTCATGTATGTATGCCAGGATCAGGAGTGTTCTTCATGAATCATGAATGGTGATTAGGTTACCTCCTTAGAAGAATTTTATACGACATATATGGACTCCGTATGGTTAGATATTAAGATTTCATGGAAAATGAATGACGACAGTAAGTCAGTGGTGGACCATAGTAGTGCATGAATGATTCTGCGAGTAATGAGCCGATTACTTACAACCGTGAGAGTTGTATTGGAATGGAGGTTGAGATTAAGTACCACTAATCGGGTCATGTTGACGTATAAGTTATCTTTGATAGAAAAACTAGGTCGATTATTTACCTATTGAGTATCCATTCCTTCTTATCAATAGGGAGTCGTGTTACTATACGAGGAAGGTTGCAGTGCAAGCATAGAATTCTATTAACGATGATGTCTAGAATGAGATTCCAGATTCGATTTTCGATGTCGAGGGAGTTTAGCATGGGTTCATAGAATGATGGACGGAATAGCAAAAATATTTAAGCATGCGAAATACGATGCGATAATACTTGATGTTGATATATATATACACATATATTTTGTTCTCCTATGATAAACCTCTATAGTTCAGAGGTAGATTCCAAGCCAGATATTTTATGGCAATAAATTTTTTTACGTATATACAATTCTCTTCAGTTCGTTCTTTTCTCTTCTTTTCATTTCATATAAACTGAGAAGAACAACCCTTCCAGAAGGGGAGGTATTGCCGAATGACTATCTATCTGTGTGATAGAAGCCGAGTAGGATACCAACTATTGTTTAATTGCTTGTCAAGTACTAAAGGCTGGCCACCTTCTGTACTAACTATGCGATATAACAAGTGTTCATGATCATAGTGATCTCTTAACAAATTCCTTTACTTCTATATGATTGATCAAATTTTGGAAAATAGAAACAGCAGAAAAAGGAGTAATAAAGTTGTGGTAGTATTTAGAATGGAAACACATTCGTGATACTAAGGTTGACGTGGTTATTAAAAGGTTATAGAATGCTAACGAGCAAAAGTGTAACCAATATAATATTATGTACGGAAGATAGTAACGACTACGAACCGGAAAAGAATGGGTATTGAGAAGCAAAAGCGCTAATGCTAAAAGATATAATGAGAGTCTGTGCAATAGACTTGAAAGAAATTGGAATGATCACTTAACACGGATTGAGTTTTCTTACGACAATAGATCATATGTCAGTATTGAGGTATCGCCTTATGAGATCCTTGAGGGAAGACAATGTCGATCTCCCTTATGTTAGGATGAAGTTGTAGAGCGCAAGATGCTCGGACCCGCAGTAGTCCAAAGGACCAGGGATATAATAGATCTAATCAGAGGACGGCTGGTAGTAACCCAAGATGGACATAAGAGGTATGCTGATTTGACTCAAAAGGACAAAGAGTATGAAATAGGGGACCTAGTAATGTTATAGGTATCCCTTGGAAAGGATTGATGAGGTTCGGAAAGAAAGGAAAGCTAAGTCTACAATTTGTTGGACCCTTGGATATATTAAGACGTTTTGGGAAGTTAGCATATGAGCTAGCCCTACCCCCGAACATGTAGCAAGTCATAACGTGTTCCACGTATCAATGTTAAGGAAGTATAATTCGGATGCCAGATAAATAGGGGCATATGAGCGCATAGACATGCAACCCGACGTAACCTATATGGAGCAACCAGGAAGGGTTATAGAGTGAAAAGGAACAAGTGCTTAGGGGAAGGGTTATCAAACTAGTCAGAGTTTGATGGAAGAACCACAATGTGGGAAAATTTACTCGAGAGTTAGAAAGTGCAATGTTAAGAAAGTATCCCTATTCATTTTCTATCTGATTCCGGGACGGAATCCTTTTAAGGAGGGGAGACTGTAATAACCCCAATTTTTGGAAAATTTTTGAAACCCTTATGAATAGTGTTTTTGCTGAATGAGAAAACTTTTCATGCCACAATAGGTAGGGGTTCTTTTCTGGATATTCTGAGATTTTATTGGCACTCTATATGACATATAAGTGTATGTAAAGATTGTCAGAATCCAATTCCGAACACTTTGATTTTTCCCGGAAATCCACTAGATACAGAAAGAATTGAGTATAAGGTAACAGGATAAGTAGGATTTAAATTAAAGGATTATAAGAGAGGATCATAAAAGGAATATAATGTATTGAGAAAGGTTTAGGGGAACCCAAATAATAAGATCCCGTGTATGATCCCTCAAACGATAAACGAGAACGAAAGATAAGCGAACCGTAAAACAAATAAGTGACCAAGAGACAAGCTTGTACAAGAAGCCAATGATTGTGACATCATCAAACCACAAGGTGTGGACAAGTGGAAGCATTATGACATGTGCAAGGTGACATAAGCATGACATAAGGGAAGGAATTGTTGGATGATTGTGAGCCACACAAAAGTTACCATGGTAAAAAGGGTAAGAAAACAAAACAAATCAAAAGCCACCAACCAAGCCAAAACATTTCATTTTCATCAAAAAAACACAAACCCCCCATTTTCTTCATGAAGCTCTCGGCTCTTTTCTTAAAAAATGAAGATCCAAGCTCCACCACTTACTATTTAGCAAGGTATTTATCTAAGCTTCCCCATGAATAGTTACATACTCCCTATAAGTTTAAGCTCCTAATTCCAAGCCAATCTTTTTCTATAAATCATGGAAGAAGATGGTGAATAGTGTTTTTCAAGAACTAAAATTTGTGTTCTTGAAGTTTTATTTAGATTAAGCTTGGATAAGGACTTTAAGGGTGATTCCAAGCCATTCTCTTGATTCTCCACTCTCCAAGGAAGCTATAAACTACAAACCCTAGCTTTAGTTTTGAGTAATTAGGAATGAATATGTTTGATATAGTATATGTGAAGCATGATGCTTGTTTGTTTAAAGTTTGATTGAGTTTGTAGAGATTAGTTGGTTTGGTGGTATTTTTGGAGTTGTAAATCTTGATAATTAGTTAAAGAACCTAAGTAAAGCTTTTAGTTCATGTGGGGAATAAGTATAAATTGTTAATGTGGAGTTGTTGGGGCTGTTATGATGTAGTTTGGATGGAGTTTTGATTGGGTTGTGAATTGGGGTTGAATTGTGGTGGATTTGGAATGGTTTAAATTTGGTAAATCGCGTAAACATAGCCGTCGTAATGTCCGATTTACTTTAGACTGCTTTTGTTCATAACATTAGGACCCGAGAACCCCCTGCTAGATGTTGACCATTGCCATGTTTAGATAGCTCATGTTACGAGCTTCGTTTTGATATGTGGTTTGTTTGATTCCGATGAACGGTTTAGGAGAAACGGCCGTTTTAAGTAACGACGTTTCGCGAACGAACCCTTACCCCTCGCCTTACTTTGAAACATAGGTTAAAGACCTTAAAGGACTAATTGAAGTATGAAACATTTATTTAAGGTGTAATAGGCAGTTGGTAAGACACTCGCGAAGGAATTGCCTTAAAACTCATAATGGTTAAATTATTAAAAATGGTGGAGCCGAGGGTACTCGAGTGACTTAAGAGAATCAGTAAGCGCAAAACGAGCATTAGAGTCTGAGTTGGTTAGATTATAGATTTACAAGTGACTTTGGTTTAATTCCAACTTACTTGTTGCTTATAGGTTACCAGACTCGTCCCGAGCCATTCGTAACCCCCAGTCGCTCAGGCAAGTTTTCTACCCGTTATACTGTTGTTGTGATGTATACATATGTATATGCATGATCTTGTGATAAATGCATATTTGTTATTAGCAAATTCTTGCGATATATTGTAGCATGTGATATGGTATATATGCATGCTTGTTTCGTATCCTTGCCATATATATCTGTTGATTCAGTTGATAATACCTATGCTAGAGAATAGCGGTAAATTGCATATACCCTTAGTATAGGGACCCAAAGGTGAAAACATTTTCTAAAACCGGGAGTCGAGGATCCCGAGTAGATTTTATATATATATATATTTTTATATATATATGGTTATAGTTTTCACAACTATTAATCGAATAAGGGTTATTCGATAACTTTATTTTATTATTGAATATTATTTCGAATATTCATCCGAGGACTTATGACTCCTTTATTTTATTATTGAATATTATTTGAATATTCATTGGAGGATGTATGACTCCGTTTATTTTATTTAATGAATATTATTTATAATATTCATTCAAGGTATTATGACTCCGCTTATTATTTAATAATATTCTATATTTTATTAAAGAATAATGTTTCGATAATCAAACTTATTTTCGATTATTCAAATAAAGATAGTACTTTAATATAAGTATATCTTTGGTTATTTAATATCCATTTCAAGTATAAGTTTTAAAACTTCTACTTCGATTATTTTTATAAGGATTATCTTTATGAGAATATTATTTAAATAATAATATTCAGATATTTTCTAATATATCGGGACTGATTTATTTTAATAAATCAGCAGTACTCCAAACATTCTTAAAAATGTTTTCGAGTCTTCAAAATGATTTTTAAAGTTAGAGTGGACCCCAAAACTCATTTTTTTTATATTTAAGATCTTCCTTTCAAAGGGGATTTAAATACTCGCTCAAAACCTGGGGGATCCAGCTCTATGGTGCATTTTACATTCGCAACGTGGTTGCTGTTTTGAGAAAACAAATGAATTGATTACTTACCCAACGTTCGGGAAGTAAGCCCATCTAATTGAGTCGGCATAAGCGACAGGCCGGGGCACGGTCTATCAAAGTGTAAGTGGCTGGGTGGCAGTCCATCAACGCGTAAGAGGCCGGGTGGCAGTCCAGCATAAGGTCCTTATGTGGCCAGGGTGATGACCGGTGGGGGATTCATCCATCTACTAGTAGAAAAGGTTACTTATTGGTATCTTTGCCTGATCAGCAAGATATCAGGTTTATGCCAAAATTTTCTCCTTTCCAAATTCATTGGATATTGCAACTCTGTTCATACTTTACATGACAGAGGTTTTCAGGAAATGTATGAGATATATATATATATATATATGGATATATATATCAGGACTTAATGAAGTATCTCGTAACTTCATTATTTATAATGATATTTCAAAGATTGAATCTATTCAAGTCTTATCTTGTAGTCTCGTCTGGGTGATGAACTTTGAAACTGATTATAACTTTAACGGTGGTAGTTCAAGTAGTATTTGGATATAAGTATATTGGAGTATCTTGTAACTTCATTTTTTTAAACTTATATCTAGTAAATGATTATCTTATGCATGACAAAGATTTTCAGAAAAACGTTGAGACAAGGTTAGATATAGGAGATCACCTTGCAACGGTATTTTTATACAGTTATACAGTGGAACTCTGTGTGTATTATGCATGGAAGAGGACTTCCAATATTTTGAAAAGTATATATGTATATGTATATACTGAATATTTTGCGACTTCATCGCATTAAGATATCAACTTGGTTCATTTCTTCTTAACCAAGACTTTCTTGAGTACTATGAGAATGCTCATATATTGTAAGTTATTATAAATATTATTTTGGTGGGCTTGCTGCTCACCCTTGCTTTCTTCTTTCATCACACAACATCAGATAGGCAAGATGAACAGGACCAAGCTCCCAATTCGCGAGCGGATAGGAAACGTTCCGCAATTTCCTATAGGCGTTGATGTCGCTGTAGCTGAGGTAGGAACTACCAATAGGCTAGGCTTTCAACTTTTGATGTATCAGATTATGTATATTTATGAATTGTAATAATGACAAAGAAAATGTAAATTTATTCAGAAAACCTTTTAAGGTGTATTGGCAGATAATTGTGGAATAAAATGACTTGTGATTATTTTTGGATATTCATCTCTGAGACTATAACTTGTGGTGTGTGTGTTTATTGTGGGGTCACAGTACAGAGTAGTTGATAAATTATTAAGATTGGTGTTATTAAGAGAAATGGAACTCGTGACAACCCGGATCCCCGACCCCGGATTTGGGGGTGTTACACGGACAAACGCAACACACCAATATATATACATACGTTATTTGCATGTACACACGGCCCAGTCACAACAGTCACCGGAGAAAGGCACAGATACAGGAAAAACTGACCAAGGCGGGGAATAAACGGGAACCAGAGGAACAGAAAGGGCAGGGATGAGGGAGAAACATGAGAGATTGATGGAAAGAGAATATATGAGAGGAAGAGAGAGAGAACCGAGATGGAGGTGAAAGGGGAAGAAACACAGGATCTCTGTGTTGTGTTTTTGTCTGTTTTCTTTTCTTTCTTTTTTTATATCTCTGCTGTACAAATCAATGTAGTACAAATAAAAGTACAATTAGTAGTACAATTCCTGTAATTCAAACACATGTATTATTGGATAATTACGAAGATTCTGAGACCCGGTTTATCTCAAAATTCGAATTTAACGGACTGAGGTGCACGTAAAATATCTTCATGAAATTACAAAAATAATCTTAAAATATCACAATTAATTCAAAGTTACCACAATAAAATTTTCGTAATTTTTAAAGCATATTTGAAACACCACTCGTACCCACATTTCCAATTTAACGACCGGAGTTGCACTTAAAACAAATTCATAAAATTACGAAAGTAGTTTTAAAATATTAGAAATATCCCGAATTAAATAAAAACGTAAATTTTGAAATTTTAAAACAATTTCTAAAACGCACTTTATACCCGCTTTTAACAAATAAATGAAACTACGCGCAGGTAAAATTAATCCCGAAAATTTCCAAAATAATTTTAAAATTCTCGGAATATTTCCAACTTAAATAAATATGGGTTTCATAATTTTTGAAGAATTTTTAGAATTAAATATGGATTTTACAAATAAAAGTAATCAGAAAATCATTTAAAGATAAACAGTTAGTAAAATATTGATTTCTGAATTTTATAAAATCCTAAAAATAATTATTATAATTATAAAATCATAAAAACAATTTTAGAGACACTTCAAATATTTATACCAATAAGTTTGCATTAAATCCACTTTAAAAGTGAAACAATTCAATACATTTCCTTAATAATCACCTATTTAAATAATTCAAAAATACACGGGTCGTTATAAAGCAGAATGAAGAAGGAACTTTTATTTGTCAATCTAAGTACACCAGAAATTTGTTGAAGAAATTTGGAATGCAGGATTGTTCAAGTGCTTCCACTCCTATGGCCACTGCAACTAAGTTGGATAAGGATACTGGTAAATCAGTAAATATTACTGATTACAGAGGTATGATTGGCTCACTACTCTATCTAACTGCAAGTAGACCTGATATCATGTATGCTACCTGTCTTTGTGCAAGATTTCAAGCAGATCCAAGAGAACCTCACTTAACAGCTGTGAAAAGAATTTTCAAGTACCTTAAGGGTACAGCTGATCTGGGATTGTGGTATCCTAGAGAATTAGACTTTAAGCTAATAGGTTACTCAGATGCAGATTTTGCAGGATGCAAAATTGACAGGAATAGCACAAGTGGAAGCTATCAATTTCTTGGAGGCAGATTGGTTTCTTGGTTCAGCAAGAAATAGAAGTCAATTTCCACATCAACTGCAGAAGCAGAATACATTGCTGCAGGAAGCTGTTGTGCACAGATTCTTTGGATGAAGAATCAGTTGCTGGATTATGGGTTAGAATTTTATAAAATCCCTATTTACTGTGATAATCAAAGTGCTATTGCTATGACAGGTAATACAGTTCAGCACTCAATGAAAGCACATTAGCATTAGGTACCATTTCATAAGGGAACATGTGGATAAAGGTATAGTGGAATTGTATTTTGTTATCACAGATCAAAAACTAGCAGATATCTTCACAAAACCACTGTGTGAAGCTACTTTTACAAGATTGGTAAATGAACTTGGAATGATTTCAGGTTATTTCTCTAAATCTGCTTAGTTTATGTTCTGATACATCAGATTTTATGATCAGTATTTACAGATATTACTATCTTTGTGTATTATGTGTTTAAATTGAAAATTGCTTAAGTGTTGATTGTTGTCTGATGTGAATTTCTAAACTCTGATAGAGATATGAATGTTTATGTGACTATTCAATCCAATGAGGATAACTGTGCTAGATGCTGACCTAGTAATCTTTAATATACTAAAGATCCCATGTTTGAAGTAATTATTTATATGGAAATCTTTTAACACAAGCAAATTCTGATATTGAGCTTAGTTGAAGTTTACTTTGTGTATCTTATTACTAAGTCAAAAACTAGAACAGTGCTTCTTATTTGTTAAGTTCTGATGTTAGTAAATCTGGTGAATGTACTAAGTGCTGATAAGCCTCACTTATCAAAAGAAAAAGGAAAGAAATAAAAATCAGGTACTCCTTTGAGATCTAGAGTAAAAATATGGAAGGGAAGACCCAAGTGCATTGCTGGTATTAAGTAATATGCATTAGAAAAGCAAAATAAAATTTTCTTGGTGACTTTTCACACTCTATGATTACTGGAGAAATACTCTGATAACAACATAAATTCTAATAAGCAGTCGTGACTCACTTACACTGAGAAGCCACTTTAAAATAGAATTTCGAAAGATGCATAAAATGAGCACAAAATAGTTGAGGTGGATTCATGCATGAACTCATTCTAAAGTAAACTTCAGAATAATGACAGATTTTGAGCAAAGTTCTTAGTTATGCATTATTTCTAAGATGTACTGAAGTGAATCAGACTTTACTCTTTGTCTGATATTTAGCTTAATGCACACACTTACACTCTATATGAATGATGAAAATTACTGTGGTGATAAATGTTGTTTTAGATGAACAGTTTATGTGTCAGATTGCATAAATTCTGAGGACAAGTTCTGATGGAAGTTCTGATGATTAAGTTCTGATGAAACCATATCAGTATTTGTATGAAGAATTACAGGAATACACATTCACTTTTCGAGTTAAGAAGCCATATTCTGATGACCTTTAAATCCTGATAATAATTAAGTTTTGATGCTTACGTGGCAGTATTTATTTACTTGGTTTATTTTTTGTCATTACTTGAACGATAATATTTTTACAGAATATTGGTTAATGTGAGATAAAATAGTCATAATCATTGTGGGTTAGTGGTTAACGTGTATGTCCTGAAAAACTGCATGTGCACGGTAATTATTGCTCATTTTACGTGCCCATTAACTCTCATTTTTACCGTTTACTGACTGTTCACATGGTTCCAGGTGTAAAGTGTATCCCATGCTTCAAAAATATGATTGTTGAGTGGAGAGAGTACATATAAGAGAGATAAAAGATTTTCTAATCTTTTACTTACTTTTCTATTCTAAATCTCTTTTACTTTCTCTCTCTCTCTCTCTCTCTCTCTCTCTCTTTTATTTTCTGAAGCTGTTTTCTCTCAGGACTTTTTATAAACACTTTGCAACCATTCTCTTATTCACTTAATTTCTTACAGAGATGGCACCAAAAGACATAATTTTTGATGGAGCTAAGTTTGTTCCTAAAAACTTCTCCGCTATTCTTAGCAAGTCAGAAGCCCCATCAGAACTTCACATCATTCAGGACTTCCTTGCTAGTTCTGATATTGGGTACGCTCTAACCGAACCTGAAGCAGTCTCTGGTACTCAAGTACTGGAGTTCTGGAGAAGCGGAGTATATGATGATGGTGGTGCTCAAGGTTCCCCAAGTATTATTTTTTCATCAGGGGAGGATGAGTATGTTGTGACATTGGCTACGGTCCGACAAGCACTGCAGCTGCCTGAGAACTGTGTTTATTATACTGTTGAAGAGCCAATTCTTCAAAACATGATGGCCAGTCTGGGGTATGAGAGGACATTGGCAAAGCTGGGTCAGTTGAAGAGATCTTTCATAAGGAGGGAATGGAGTTTCTTCTTTGACTGCATAACCAAGGCTTTTGCAAACAAATGCTCTAATTTTGATGCAATCCCCATATTCAGCCAACAAATCGGGTATACTCTCATAAATCAAACTGATTTTGATTATGCAAGTGCTGTCTTAGGTTTTATTGGGGATAGAATGACAGAAGATAGAAATACTGTTTATTTTGCTAGATTCTGTCAGCTTATCTATAGTTTTTGTTGTGATAATAAGCCCCAATCTGCTAGTGAATTAATTTCATCATTCAGACTAGCTAAAAGAGCTTTTAATGACTTATTATCTACTGATAATAAGAAGGTTGTGTTAAGACCCCTTCTAGTTCCTTTATCTGTCAAACAAGCCTTAATAACCTATGATTCGGTCAAATATACTGAATTATATCCTGATGTCCAACCATCAGAACCTCATCCATCAGCACCCACCACCTCTACACAAATACCTCAAACTTCTCAACCTCAACCTCCAGATCCTACAGTGCAGCCTTCATCTTCCAAACCCAAGAGGACTACGAAAATACCTCAGACTCAACAGAAGAGAAGGAGAATTATCCTGCGAGATGACTCAGATGCTGATGAACATGTTCCTATATCAGAACTTATTGTTGTAGAAGCTGAGAAGGTTTCTTCTCAGAAAGATACTGTAACTGGGAGTTCTAGGCCCCTCAAAAGGCTTAGAAAATTAAATTATGATGATAAAACTCCTACAGTGTCTCCATCTTTGAGAAAATTAAAGAAACAGAGAGCTCATAGGGACATAGTTGAGTCAGATTTAGATGTAGTGGAAGCAGTAAAGGAAGGGGATCAGGAATCTCTGATCTCAACAGAACCAGTTGTTATTAAATTACTTCCTTCTGCACAAATAGAAACTGCACAACCAGAAACTGCTCAAGCTAAAATACCTACACCTCCTATGTTACCTAAAGTTGATCTAGTACATATTGAAGAACCAGGTACAAGTGCTGAAATTGATATTCATAACCTGATTGTGCCTGAGGTTTTGTATTTGGAAGCTCCACTAATTCAACTCACTCCACCAACAACATCACTTTTGGATGTTGATCAGAACTTGGCTGCAGATCAGAATTTAGAGGAAAATGTTGAAGCCTCTATAGCCTCACATACTGCTATTTCCACAGAGGATACTGATACTGCAGGATCTACAAGTTCTGATGCTGCTAATGAAGAAATTACTGGTGAAGCTGCTGAAAATTTAGATGCTGATGCAGCTGGTCCATCAGGACATGCACCTCAACAAACTGTTAATTAAGCTGATTTAGTCAAGAAGTTTGTTACAGGGGAAGCACTAGTACCTTGGAGTGAAACTCCTAAAGGAAAGGAGTGGACAAAAGAATGGAACTTAGTTAGTTTTGTTCCTTCTAAAAAGATTCTTGCTGAGCATCTTGCAAAAGCTGATGAAATGCTGATAAATGATGATTTCAAGGCACAGCTGAGAGTTACTGCATTGAGTACAAGGCACCTTCAAGGTCAACAGTCAATAACTCATGACAAGGTGAATAAAATTCAAGAAAACTTGATCCAGCAAGATATGAATCTGAAACTTGAAAAGAATAGATTTTTCAAGCCAGCCTTTGACAGAATTGCCTACATTGAGAAAACTCAGGAGAAGCAACAAGCTCAAATTGAAGAAATTCTGAAAAATCAATCTTCTCACCAAAGTCAACTCAATGAGATCCAATCCTCGGTGGAATTGCTTGTCTCTCTTCTATTACCTGCTGATGCTAAAAAGGGGGAGAAAGTGATTAAGTCCAAATGCAAATCTATTCAGACACTAAAAGGAAAGGATGATGGAAATGATGACCAGGGAAACTATGATAATGGTAGAGGTCAAGGTCAAGGCAAAGGATTTTCGTCAAGTAAAGCTAGAATTACAAGTCAAGGAACAAGTTCTGATACTGCGAGAAGAATAAGTTCTGATACTGGTAAAAGGATAAGTTCTGGTAAATATCTAGAACTTGATGAAGAAATTTCAAAGCAGTTATTTCTTAAAGAAAATCCAGGAATGGACTTTGAGAGTCTAAAGGAAGAAGAAGCTAGACTCAAAGCAGAAGGTGTCAAGACAAAATCTGAAGCTTCTGTTGTTGAAAAGAAATTTCCAAAACCTAAGGGTATTGTGATAAAGGAAAGAACACGTTTTGAGGTAATCAAGGCCAAATCACAAATGGAAATTGATCCAAGGTCCAAGGGCAAAGAAAAAGTTGATGAACCTGTAAAGGTTTATATGCCAGTTATTGATGAAGAAATAATTGATGAAGAAGCAGATGCTAATCTTACTCTGATACATAAGAAGATTTTTCAAACAACCTCTGACATGGCTCATATTGTTCAGAGTCAAGATTTAGTAAGTTCTGATATGACAGTGAAGCAAGCAACCTCTGACATAGCTCAAGTTGGCTTGATCTCAGAAGATAAGGAAAAGGAAACCTCTGACATTGCTCATGTTAAACCTTCAAAGATACTCCTACCAGGATTCACTAAAGCTAAACATGCTCAACCTTTGAAGACTGCAACAAGTGGTTTTGAAGCAAGAGTTGTTACAGGAAAGGAAGCAAGAGATAAATCTGGGTTGGGTAGTTCTGATGAAAGAAGAGTACATAACACTACCAATGATCCAACTTCCTTAAGTGAACCAGGTTTGGAGCAACTCTTGAAAGATTGAATCGACTTGAATCTGTATAAGTGGTTTACCATACCTTCTTGAAAGAACATATCTTGTTATATTTTATGACAGATGGAAGGGTATACCAGATTAAGAAAAATGCTATACCACTGAAGTATTTTGAGGAACTGGAACATGTTCTATACCTACTTCAAGTGAAAGACAGATTAACAGATAGTGCTGCAGGATATTTAAAGTCTCAAATTCAAAGACAGAAGAAGCTTTATTCTGTAAAGTCTGACAATACATACTGTCCCATCTACAGAGATCACAAAGGTGATATTGTCGATATGAAGCCTAACTCTGTTAGGATTATATTTACTTTTCTGGGTTATAAGGCTGTGGAATTCAATCTAGAGTCTGACAAGGCATATCTGATAAGACTAGATCAGGAGATAAGAAAAGCTAAGATAAATGATCTCAGAGCAGCTATTTTTCAAACTGGAGAAGATACAGCTGAATTGATAAATGCTAAAAGGAGGATGATCAATGACCTTGAATATACAGAGAGATGTTTGTTGAAGAACTATCTCAGGACAACTCCTGATATCAAAGAGATCAGAAGAAATTGAAAGTTGAAGCCAAGTCAAAGATCTACAACTACTTAAATTCTGAAGTTTATACAGACTGAAACGGTTATCAAAAGTTAAAGATGGTAAAGCTGAAAGGACTGTAAGTTGTAGTTATCTAGTCAAATTCTCATGCATTTGTACTTAATATTTTTGACATCATCAAATATCTGTTGAACTTGTATATTATGCTAATTTACAAGTTGGGGGAGATTGTTAGATATATTTGATAATGTCATAAGTAATATGATTTTTGTTTAGTTTTCAGATCTTACATAACAGGATAAATCAATACTTAACTGGAAATCAGCACTTATACTGAAGACAGAACTTAAGATATCAGAACTTAAGTTATCAGAACTTAAGGTTCAGAAGATATTTATCAGGAGATAATATCAGGACTTAAGATGACTTTCAGATAAGGCAGGCGGCTGATTGAAAGGAAAGAAGATCGAGACTAAGACAGAAAGAATTGTGCATGAAGAAGGAATTCTATGAAGAATAGAATACTTGGAAGAAAAAATAACTGGTCGATATATTTTAGGAAGCAGAATTATATTCCATATCAATTAGAAGATTATCTTGTAACTGTGTAGTATATAAACACAGACATAGAGTTTACATTATAAGTGTTACGATTATCGAAGTTATTATTCTTTGTAACTCTAGCAGCTCCCGTGATAATTTGTGCATCACTGAGAGAGGACGGTTCCATATTGTAACAGAGTTTATTGTGTTTAATAAAATCTATTTTCTGTTACTTGAGTTCTTATATTCGATTTGATTGTGCTAAACACTGTATTCAATCCCCTTCTACAGTGTGTGTGACCTAACAATCCTAATTTTCATATGGGTTTAAATGAAACTGAGAGTGATTCTTTTGAGAATTTTTTGTTTAAGGAGAAATATATGAGTTTTAGTATGATCCAGTTTAGGATCGCGAAGTAAGGAATAGTTATCAGTCTTTAGTTAAGCAAGTCCATCGGAGAGTTAGAATTGCCGGTCTTCGAGGTACCAGTAATGGTGGATCCTAAATATTTTTGCGAAAATTTTCATGTTCTTGACAGCCATTTCTCGGGCACTGCGCAAGGAATGACACATTTACCTTATAGGGTATACTTAAAGTTCATAAGAGGATACAACCTTATCTACGGACATAACGTCGAATTGAGCCGACTGATTGTAACCGCGATATAAAAATGATGATAAGAACATTAAAGGTAGTACCGGATGTTAGCATTGGAGATAAAGCTATGAATAAGATAGTTATGCAATGGTAAATGGAATTTTTGTGGATCAGTGAATGCGAAATGAACCTAATAAGGGGTAGAAGGTATACTGAAGCCGATGGACCCTTATGCGGTTGTTTTCTTTAATTAGGTACCCTATTAGTGGATTATAAGAATAACAAACAACTCATATAATGACGACCATGTGGGCGATTTTCAAAATTCTAAACAATTTTTCGAAAAAGATTTCCTAATAAAGTTTCTAAAATATCTTTAAACAAAATGAGTTTTAAAATTGGTTGTCAAATTACTACTTGAGCTTCTTATTTGTTATAAGCTTTAGATTACCTGGAAGAATAGTTGATCTAGACTTAGTATTGTTAGTTCATAGGGCTAAGTGGACCCGCTATTACAGAGGAGTTTAAAAATTGTCTCGAAAGAAGAGTGCAATCTTGTTTAATAGTATCAATAATAGAACCAATGTGTGGAAATGTTATTTATCCAATTCATGGAATTATTAAATTTTAAAGGATTTGTTGATTCAAAAGAAGCCACGGTATGGTTGAAGAGGACTGAGAGATTTCCAGATTTTTTGAAGAAGAATATTATTACTATCAATGAAGTCGAGGTGTTGCATGATCGATGGTCATTCTACGCGGCATAAATGAAATTAGAAGTTATGATTATAAATCCCGTAATAACACAATTATGGTCGAATTATTAAAGCATCAAACGTGGAGGCATAACGCTAAAAATACAAGGCTTACATGGCAGGGATGAAGCGAGAAGTTGTGCCTGCGAATCCAACAAGAAAAAATTATGCTCGGATTGTTAAAATGTTAAAGGTATTTTCAGAAGACTTTCCGAAGTTATTATCTGACGTAGATTTAGAATCTGTTACTCGAACGAGCCCTGAAGGTGTACATAAGTGAAACGTGGATAGCGACCAACAGTGTCATTCTTTTCCATAATACGACAGCATATATTCTTCTTGATTCTTGATTACGCATGAGCTTCTTTTAGTGATAAGTTATATGAGACAAGAAGGAAAGAAAATTTATTGTATCCCTTTCAAATCATTTCTTTCTCAAAATATTGCTTTCTGACTGAGACAAGTAGTGTTATGGTGGGATGCCACCTAATCATGTGCTGTATGCCATATATAATGAAAGACTGGTCATCTTGAGTACAAATATCGTTGTCTCATTCATATCAAAATCATCATTCGTTCTTTCTACATCAATCGTGATTTACTGACTTATGAATCCCTCCAATTGTTTTGTCGCACTGTTTTCCTTTAACAAGCTTTCCATTCAGAATCATATACACAAATTCTCTTCGTGTATAAGGTCTATTCTTTGAGTATTTTAAAAGGAATAAAATAATCTCGTATAATAGATGGAATTACATGTTGAGTATAGATATGATTACAAGCCAATAAATGGTGGACATTTACACGCAAAGAAGATTCGTTATGCAGATAACGTGGTTGTTACGAGATATCAAATCAAAGGCAAATATATGTTATATATGATTGTTTTGTTGTGGTAATCCTAATAAAATGCTATATTGTGTTAACGTGATATATTTCAAGCCTAAGATTTTGGCGTGAAAGGGATTAATTAGCGAACCATATTAGGTGAATTAACCATAAGAATAAGAAGGTAAAGTCGTATACATCGGATAAGGCAAACGATTGATTGGACAGCAGAAGCGAATAATGAAATTCTAAATAATAACCAGACAGCGATTAATATATTGTGAAGATGAAGCATACCTCAATCATGTGGGAGATACGTGTCATGAAGATTCGAGAATCGAAGAAATTCTAGTTACGAATAAATTTCGAATATGTTCCTCGAAAAATTGTTAGGCTTCTTAGTTTAAGTAAATGGTTATGGTAAACTTGATATTAGAAACTGAGCCAACAACGAAGGTTCCATAGTGAAAGACATAAGTAAAGATAAATAACTAGTGATCCAATTTTGAAATCTTTTATGAAGTAATGCTTTAAAATCAAATGAATTTTCACAAGATTGTGATAGTGTCGGTTGAGACCATGTGTTGGTTTTCAGAAGCGAAACAAGTTAACTAATGGGAATAAATACATATTATCAAGGATAAATGAGTTGCTCCATCAGTTGAAAGATGCAGTATAATTTTTTAAAGATAAGTGTATACAAGTGTCAATATTAGAGAATGAGATTAAAAGATATTCTTCAAATGGGTTATGAACAAGTGTGAGTAATATGAATTGTTAATAAGAAAGCTTAAATTGAAAAAAACTAGCAGAATCTTGGAATAAATTTTTTGAGAAATAATAGAATAATCTTATATTCATTAGTGATATTCTGTAATGTTTTGAAAGAATTGAGAAAAGGTATGGTTATATTAATCATTGTTTGTTTATGACCTTAGTTCGAATAAAATATGTATGCTATGTCAGTTAATAGTATATGTGGTTATCAACATGATATGTTCCGGAGTATGGTGAAATGATGAGGTTGATGGATGGTGATGGATTTATATGGTTGT
This sequence comes from Apium graveolens, assembly GCF_009905375.1. Classification (NCBI taxonomy): domain Eukaryota; kingdom Viridiplantae; phylum Streptophyta; class Magnoliopsida; order Apiales; family Apiaceae; genus Apium; species Apium graveolens. The sequence goes on from NC_133652.1 coordinate 48,029,041, forward strand.
TAATTGTTTGGTTAATTGTTGGGTAGACTTGAGTCCGACTGGTAGTCAATAATATAGAAGAGATGCTGTCCAAATTTTTGGAAAATACTCTGCTTTTATAGGAAGAAAGTATACTTTCGTGTGATATTGATATTTCTGTCGATACTCCAAATGATTGTGGTCTCGGTTCTTGAAAAGAGGTTGTTGTAGCCAAACCGACTTCATATAATTGGTCTTTGATTTCATTTAGCTAGTCATCACTTGGTTCAATTGATCAATTAAAAGAGTTAATTGATTAATTTTATCAACTAATGGTCAGTTAGATGAAAATCAATTCCAATTAGATTAAGTCAAATTCTGACATGATTTTCATATCCGAAATCAAAACAATTAGAAATTTGGAGGAAGTAAGGACACCGGTAGAATTCAGAAATTTTAGTGGAGTTAGCGCGATGTTACTGCAAGCGTGTGAGACCTTATCTAGATGAATATGTCCTTTTGCAATAGACAAGAGAATTAAAAAGTTATTTGTATATGCAAGTGAGAAGAACATTTTCAAGAACCAAAGGTTCAAAATAAGAGCTAAGAGAAGGAATGAAGAGAATGAAGAACAAAGGTTGAATAAACGAGAGATTAGTAATTGTGCCAATACGAATGTTGTGGGATGATTAAAGAGATTTTATCATCTGCAATAGGATTTTTATTGAAGAACTTGAAGGTATACCAATATAGAACGATGATGTAATGAAAATTATTTCAAAATACTGGAAAACTCGCAAATACAAGTATCCGAGGTATGATAGAAGCTAACAATGTTAGCAGGTGGACTAAGGAAAGAAATGTATTGATTATGTAGGAAAGAAGATATATAGCGGGCACAGACCTTGATAATCTGAAATATATCTTCAACTTGAGAAAGCCAAATATGAGATAAAGGATAGTTGGAATTGGTTAAGAATGATAGTGCGCGATTAGCAGTTATTTGAGCAAAGCTAATTATGTAGCTACTAATTTAGCGAAGAGAGAAGATGGAATTTGATAATTTCATTAGTTATAGTGATAGAAGAGTTCGAATAGTGATGAATTGAAAGCTTTATCCCATGGTTAACCATATGAATGATTTATTTGATGAAGAACTGATCAGTACTGTTAGGAAGAAGAATTCCCTTATGTTAAGAAGAAATCATGAGCCAGGAGAATGAAGAACTTAAATAGGAAAAGAAGTGGAATCAAAAGGATGATAAAGAAATTTTACGGGTTGTCAGGATATAAGTAAACTATAGACATCATGTGTGCCTAAGCTGAAGTAAAAGACAGAATGAAATGCTTAAAACTGAAGATAGGAGGTTCATTCTGAGAATACGATTAAATATGGAGAGTTAAACAAAGGTATTGATTGACATGGAAGAATAATGGAAATGGGAGGACAAGTAAGTAAATGTCATACAGACTGAAGAATCAAAGCCAGCATCAACAGATGAACATACTAATGCAACTGTTTCAAAAATGAGTATAGCTCATTCGGGAATGATATAATAGAATTACTTGAAAACCAAAGTTGGAAGAAGCGTTATTTGAATTATTATGGATAGGTTTACCGGACCTAATCATTCTCTTATGAATAAATACTTTATTCCATAGGTAAGTTCAAAATTTCTTGAGGGAGACTGTGGTACGTCGTCAGATTCAAGTATGGATTGTAACTGATCGATATTATTAGTGGACTTACGATTTTGGCCAAGATATTGAAAATGTTGTGAACCAGAATAACATATATCACTTATGGATGAACGGGCACCAGGTAAGGCGAAACTAAAGGATAGGAATTTGACCAAGCGTTGATAACACGAGAAATTCAAGTTACTCTGAGGATATGATACAAGACATAAATATAGAAGATGACTTTCTGATAATGTGGCGTGAAAAAAAAAGAATAAACGTTATATGTGGCTGAACATCAGGGAAGAGCATTGTGTTAGGTATGAATACAACACGGGGGGGGGGGGGGGTGAATGCGTTTTGGCTTAAATGTTTGATTTTGATCGACTTTAGCTTTAGCAGTTGGTTGTTATCAATGATTTAGTAGAGTAGATTTTAAATATAAATAACTGTGCAAATATGTAAAACAAAGATCTTCAAAACTCACTTAATTTTATATTAAAAATCAAGCAGTGTTTTGCTACAAAATCTCTAAGTTCTTATTTTAGAACATAGCTTCTTTCTTGAGAGAGAATTACCAGATTTTCTATCTAGATTGTTCTACTTAACTAGAGGACCAGTGTTAACTTTATAACTCAGTTAACTGCTGGTTTACACAGTGGATAATAAACATGCTATTAGCTTTTCTAAACTGTCACTTGTCATTTCTATTTATAGAAAAGCAAATCTTCCATTTATGGCTTAGCATATCTTTAGCATCCCGTGATTACTTTAATCTCCTCTGTCAGTTAATCTTTGCCATTGATCTTGCACATCTCGCAAGCTGCTTTTTGTAGACTTGTCAATCCAGCTATGTGAATTGTTTATTGATTTGCAACCTTGGATATTAAATTGTTCTGCAATTCTGTACTTAGAGAAATTTCTTCACTTCGAGATCTCCAATTAAGCTGTAGAGAACTCGACTTCTTGATAGGCATGTTGGCTTGTCGATATCTCTGAAACTTCATTGTTGACTTGACTTATCGACAACTCTGAGTTCTCTAGTGAATTTTGGTTTATCGATAACTCAGAGTTCTCTAATGGACTTTGGCTTATTGATAACTCAGAGTTCTCTAATGAATGTATACTTGTCGATATCTCTGAGTCCTCGAATGGGTATCTGACTTATCGATATCTCCAATAGCATTTCCTGAGTTCTCGATAGACAATTCCTGAGTTCTCGATAGGTCTTTCTGAGTTCTCGATAGGTCTTTCTGAGTTCTCGAATGACTTCTCTATAACACTAATTCTGTGACTTGTAGAGATCTTGACTTAGAATGTTTTACACCAAACAGATTTATTCAACTCCAAGTTTATTCATAATTCTTCTGAGGCATGATCTTCTTGATCTTCTTCCAGATAGAATTCTTAGGCTTGACACTGTTTAGAGAAAAATGCTCCAGTCTGCTCCATTTACATTTTACATACATTAAGTGTTACAAGTATGAATTACAGATTAAGGTTACAGTACAACTAATCTCAGGGTTATCAGTATGACTTAGTCTTGTTATGATACAGGCATGTCTTGCATAATAATCTCCCCCAATTTGTGAGAAGATTGCTTATCACAAATTCATGCCTGTTAGACTAACCCCAAGTTAAAGAATGAAAATAAAATGATACAAAAGTTGATACAACACTTGTGCATTGAACATTTGACTGCTTACAATAATTAAGTAAAGAATGAGCTGTCTGATTCTTTCTCAATTATGCTCTTAATTTGCACAAGTATTTCCAATTCTTCTAGGATGGGGGTGTCAGTTAGAGCCTCTATTATTTTCAGCAAATCTGGCTTAAAATAACTAGCTAACATCCCTGTCCTGTATCTTGATAAAGAGCCAGCTTTTATATTCAAAAATCTTCCATCCTTTGATATTCTGCTTTTGCCTGCTGCCTTCAACTCTTCTGATCTTCTGATATACTCAGATCATAGATGTTGATGATATTATTAGCGCCAGTAATCTTTGACATCATCTATTATATATTACAATCTCCCCCAACTTGTTCATTATGAAATTATGCATAAGTTCTGATCGATGATGTCAAAACTTTATCCAAATGCAGAAACCAAAACCAATCTTCCCATCAGGTCTTCTTTTGTTGAGTTGCATTTAGATTTATTCAACATCCATTAGCTGTTTTGGAATTTAGATATATTCTCCCCCTTTTTGACATTATCTCCAGGAAGAAAGATCCAGCTAAATGCACATTGTTCAAGCTGTTGTCATTGTCCATTTGGAGCACTGTCTGCAGCTTCAAGCTTCATTGAGATTCATGGTGATAAGTTTTAAAAAAATAGAAGTTTCACTTAGATCTGCAGAAAAAGTCTGTTAGTGATAAAAGTCCTAAACTCTCTGTTCTTTTGAATAAGTAGTCTCAGAAAATCTCATTGCACTAGTCTCATGACTTTTGAGAGTCAGAATTCCCTCACAAGGATTACTAAATCCATACATTCATCTACCTCTACTTTTGCCAGGAAGGATCATGCCTCTCTTATTCTGTGTTTTTCACTCGGTCTTTTCTCTTATCCTCACATGAAAGGCTCAAATGTTGTTTGACCTACAGAAATAAGAGGTGGCTGAGAAGAGGTAATCTGTGATCATATGATTAGAGGAAGACCATATAGGGCTAATCATACTCATTTCACCAGAAAAATGAGTGCATTAACATCTATGACTGGGGTCACAGTTTGACTCACAGATTGTTCTGTGGTTGTGACAGTGTGTTGTCCTCCACTTGTAGTGGGAACCTCCATTGGAATTGGAGAGGATTTGACTGGGTTACTGTCATGTACACCAGCCTCAAACCTTTGTGAACCTTGCAGAGCACTGTCACATAAATGTGATAAGATTACCCTTCTTATGACATTATCATAGGCAATTGTTCTTCTAGCTTTGACTGCTAAGACAACTTCTGCTAGAGTTATGAGGGGAGTTGTTCCTTTTTAAGGAACCTCTAATTGAATTGGAGAGGATTTAGATAGCTCCCCCTCAGGAGTACTACCCTCAAACCTTTCAGTTTGTGAAGACTGTTTGTGTACATGAAGGTGCAAGAGAAACATTCATGAAATATTCAGTAAACTGATAAACTTTCATGTTTGGTGGATTCTTTTCTCAAACAACTGAATCAATCTGAAGGTCATCAAGAAATTGATGTCCTTTTATAAAACAGGTGGCTTTTGAGAGTCACCTGAGTGGGATTGTGTTTGAGTTTGTGTTTGTGTTGTTGTGCTTAGGTAAACCACAGTTTGGTTTTGAGGTGATTTGGCTGCAGTTTTAGCACTAATATGTGTGAATTGATTATTTGAATTCCCTGTTGATGTCTTGTATTAGACCTGAAATGCATTGAACAACTGTATCTCTTTGGAGTTTCATTAGACAAACACATTATAAGATATTTCAGTTGCAAGCATTATTGCAGAAAAGACAAAATTTAATACATATATAAGCACATAGTAATTATTACACAAACAAAGGATTTCAAGACAAGAATCAGAACTTTCAGAAAAGAATCAGAACTTTCATTAAGAAAAACATAGTACATTAAGACATAGATTTAACAAGTAAATCCTAATCCTAACTATTCTAATTCAGACTCCTTCTTCTCGGCCTCCAACCTCCTTGCCCTGCGCTGGTAAGCTCTGGACATGGAGTGTGCAAGAGAGATGATCCTCTCGTGCAACTCCAAAGCAGCAAGGCGTTGCTGCTCAGCCACCCTAGCTCGTCTCTCCTGCTCGAAAGAGGCTTCCATCTCAAAGAAAAGAATGTCGATTTGATCATCCCACGAGAGTTCGTAAAAGACCTCAAGTGGAATATCAAAGGGGCTGTAAACAACCCCCTTGAGACGGAAAGGAAGTCCGAAAGGATCAAAATACACTAGATCATCATCCAAATGATGGACCGGTTGATAAGCTCCATTAACAAGACTTTAGAAGACTGGGGCATCCATTCGAATTAGAGAAAGAAAGATGAATAAGAGGTGAGTTTGAAATTTGATGTTTGTTGAGAGTAGGAGAGTTATGAAGTGATAAAGAGTGAAGCGTTTTAATTTATAGAGGGAGTAAAGATAGAAACCAAGAGACTCTTGAGTTGCCCGGATAATAGGAGTAATAATCACATAAGCCTACTAGACAGCTAGAAATGACTAGTGACCATTCCCCATGCAAGTACTCAAGAATATTAGTTTATTTTAAAGAGTAACTATTCCCCATGCAAATAAGCACGTACTCCCTACACAAAAAGTAACTCTCCCTATCAGCAAGCAATCAGATAAATTTATCACTATCAGCATACTCAAAACAACACAAATAATGTACTAGTCTACTAACATTGGACTAACATATTTCCACGTAAGCAAGAAATCATATAAGCATGTGAATGTGTCAATAAGTCAGAGAAATTTAGAGACAAAGTATGTCAAAAGTATTTTTATGAACAAAATTTATGAATTAAATTTGTTCAGTTTTTCATACTTTTTACTTCTTTTGATCTGTAATTTATTAAGTTCACATACTGAACATATGATGTAATAAATATTCAGTTTACGTAAAATTTTGAGAAATTCCAAGTTCAGATTAATGGAGAAGTCTGGGTATTTATAGAAAAAGTAAAATACTTATCGAGAAGTCAAATAAACGTTTGATATTAAACTTATCGAGAAGTAATTTTGAATATGAAAAAGGTACATTCGAGAAGTCAAATGACTTATCGAGAACTCTGATAAATGCCCAGTTTGTCAAAAAAGGACTGAGATAATCCTAATTTATTTGAATTGAATCAAATTGAAATCATAATAAATTTTCCAAAAGTATTTGACTAAAATAATTCATTGAATTAAATTATTTTAGTTCTGAGTTATTTATAAGTCTCAAAATATCCTTGTCGAGAACTCTGTGAATTAACACTATTAGAGAACTCTACATGGTCTTATCGATAAGTCATAATAGAGCTTATCGAGAAGTCATTCGAGAAGTCTGTAAACAGACTTGTCGAGGACTCACTCGAGAACTCTAAAATGACTTGTCGATAAGTCATTTTGACTTATCGAGAACTCAGTTCTCTATACCTTTGAGTACTGTAATTCTGCCTTGTGTTAATTTTACACATTTAAGATGTAAATTAACAACTGAGCAGTTTACTTAGAATTTTGAAATATTCTAAGTTAATTTTTGAATTTTTAAGAAAAATAAATATATAGAGATTCTGAAATATTTATAATTCGTATTTCAGTTAATTTCCAATTAAATCAAACTAGGTTGATTTATTAGAAATTAATCTGCTGCAATACATTAGCTGAGTTCTTTGCCTTATGATGAAGAATTGAGCATTCCAATTTCACTCACAAGTCTAGTGAAGGTTGCTTCATCCAAAGGTTTAGTAAAAATGTCAGCTAATTATTTTTCTGTTGGAACAAAAATGAGCTCAATGGTACCATTTGTAGCATGTTCCCTGATAAAATGGTACCTAACATCAATGTGCTTTGTTCTAGAATGATTAACTGGATTAACTACTATAGATATGGCACTAGTATTGCCATACATAATGGGAATTTTGTGTAACACTAGACCATAGTCCATTAGCTGATTTCTAATCCAAAGCACCTGAGCACAACAACTTCCAGCAGCTATATATTCAGCTTCAGCTGTGGAAGTTGACATAGATTGTTGTTTCTTACTATACCAGGATACAAGTCTTTGACCGAGAAATTGACAACTTCCACTAGTACTTTTCCTATCAACACTGCATCCAGCAAAATCTGCATCTTTGTATCCAACAGCTTCAAAACTAGTTCCCTTAAGATACCATAATCCCAAGTTTGGAGTTCCCTTTAAGTATCTGAAAATCCTTTTTACAGCCATCAAATGTAATTCCTTTGGATTGTCTTGAAATCTGGCACATAGACAAGTAGGAAACATGATATCTGGTGTACTAGCAGTCAAATAAAGCAATGATCCAATCATCCCTCTGTAGCTTAAAATATCCACACTCTTGCCTTTCTTGTCTTCATCCAACTTGGTTGCAGTAGACATAGGTGTAGATGCAGGTGAGCTATCCTCCATACCAAATTTTTTTAATAAGTCATTCACATATTTGGTTTGGATGATGAAAATACCATCACTTCTTTGACTAACTTGAAGGCCAAGGAAGTAACTCAATTCTCCCATCATGCTCATTTCATACTCACTCTGCATTAGCCTAGAGAATCTTTGACACAACTTTTCATTTGTAGATCCAAAGATGATATCATCCACATAGATTTGAACTAGGATCATATCTTCACCATGCTTCTTGTAAAAGAGAGTCTTATCAATAGTACCTCTGGTAAAACCATGTATGAGTAAAAATTCTGACAGTGTGTCATACCAGGCTCTAGGTGCCTGTTTCAATCCATATAGAGCCTTGAGTAATTTGTAAACAAAGTTATAGAATTCTGGATCTTCAAAGCCAGGTGGCTGTTGCACATAAACTTCTTCTTTTAGTTCACCATTAAGAAAAACACTCTTGACATCCATTTGATACACCTTGAAATTTGAGTGTGCAGCAAATGCCTTTTAAAATTCTTATTGCTTCTAGTCTTGCAACAGGAGCAAAAGTCTCATCATAGTCAATTCCCTCTTCTTGTGAGTAGCCTTTAGCAACCATCCTTGCTTTGTTTCTAGTAACAATTCCATTTTCATCCATTTTGTTCCTGTACACCCACTTAGTTCCAATTATGCTTCTATTCTTTGGTACAGTAACTAATTTCCAAACTTTGTTTCTCTCAAACTGATTCGGCTCCTCCTGCATAACACATATCCAATCAGGATCCAATAGGGATTCTTCAGTTTTCTTGGGCTCTACTTGAGATAGAAAACATGCATGTAGGCATTCATTAGCAGTTGCACTCCTAGTTCTCATACCAGCTGAGGGATCACCAATAATAGCTTCTACTGTATGACTCCCACTTTCTAGTGTGTGTCTGTTGACTAGTGCCTTCATCATTTTCTTCAGTATTACCATGACTGTCATTTCCATTCTCTTCTTCTCCCCCTGAGTTTGTGCCATCAAATTCAGGTGTCTGAAGAGAGCTTTCATTCCCATGATTTTGTTCAGAGGTCTCTTCATTTGTCACTTGTTGTGCCACAACTTCATCTTCCTCATCAGAATCACTATCAATGGTTAGATTTTCAAATGTAAGGGCTTCAGCATCATTTACATCAAGGCATTCCAAGCCTGGACACTTGTCATCATCAAAAGTCACATCTGTGCTTTCCATAATTTTCTTTTGATCAATCACATAAAGTTTGTAGGCTGTCCTTTCCAATGAATATCCCAGAAAAATTGCTTCAAAAACTTTAGAGTCAAATTTTCCCACATATTCAGAGTTGTCTTTTAGAATATAACACTTGCTTCCAAACACATGTAGATGCTTCACTGTAGGCTTCCTGTTAGACATGATTGAGTAAGGTGATTTTCCATGAGCTTTGTTTATGAGATATCTGTTTTGAGTGTAGCATCTGAGCATCTTGTAGCAAGGTTCTAGCAGCTTCAACCAATGTTCTATTTTTCCTCTCAACTACTCCATTCTGTTGAGGTGTTCTAGCTGCTGAGAATTCTTGAACAATACCTTTGCTTTTGCAGAATTCACTTAATGTTGAGTTTCTGAATTCTGTTCCATTATCACTCCTCAATCTTTTCACACTAACTTCTCCTTCAGCTTGCTTCTCAATCTTCTTGATGTGCTCAATTATAATGTTTGGAGTTTCATCTTTAGAGTACGTGAACTCAACCCAAGTGTATCTTGAGAAATCATCAACCATGACAAGGGCATATTTGTTCCTTGAAATGGACAAGACATTTACTGGCCCAAACAAGTCGATGTGAATAAGTTGCAAATGTGCACTTATAGAATTCACAGATTTTGACTTGTGACTTGGTCTTTTCATTTTTTTCCTTTCTGACAAGATTCACAAACTTCCAGTTGAGCAAATTCCAGACTAGGCATGTCTCTCACAAGCTCCTTCTTGACTAAGGTGTTGATTGTTTTGAAATTCAAGTGAGATAGCTTCTTATGCCATAATTTGCTTTGCTCTTCTGATGCCTTGGTGTAGAAACAACACACTCCATCCTTATTTGTTGTGTCTAAGTCTGCAACAAACAAGCTTCCCTTTCTTACTCCTTTGAGAGCAATTTTACAAGTCTTTTTACTAATAAAAGCACAATCTTCTTTGTTGAAAACAACTTGAAAACCTCTGTCTGCAAATTGACTAACACTTAAAAGATTTACTTCTAATCCAGCAACTAGTGCTATATCTTTAATGACAACATTTCCAGAAACAATCTTGCCATATCCCATTGTGAATCCTTTGCTGTTGTCTCCAAAGGTCACCAAAGGGCCAGCCATCTCCTCAAATTGTGATAGCAGGGCCTTATCACCTGTCATATGCCTGGAACATCCACCATCAATGATCCATATGACCTTCTTTCCTTTGCCCTGCACACAATAAGGATTAATTGTGTTTAGCTACCCAAGCTGTGTTGGGCACTTTCTTCATGTTAACTGATTTTGCAGAAGTAGAATGTGAATTTTGAGATAAAATGGAATTCATAGACTGTTGAGCATTCTCCCTTTTAGATACAGAACCAATTTTTGATTCTGTTAGGAATATATATGCATTAGTTTGATGATATGTTTAACAAAACACTTAAGTAGAAATCTAGTGTTTGTAGCCTCAACGGATAAGACCACTTTGGCTATCCGTTGATGGTGTAGCTTTACTTAGAAATAAGTCTAGTGTTGTAGCACATTTCAGTCTCTGAATTTGAGATATAATTCTTAAATGTTGAGGGAAATTATAAGTCATGTTGACTACTAAAGGATATGCAGATAGGAAGGCCAATTGTAAATATTTCATGCCTTGTAATTTTGTATAAATGAAATGGTGTCAACGGATAACTTAAAGACCTTCAACGGATGAGAAACAAAGCTTCAACGGATGTCTCTAAAGCTTCAACGGATAACATCCTTCAACGGATGAGTGCATCAACGGATAGAGCTTCAACTGCTAACACATCAACGGATAAAGCCATCAACGGATGAAGGCTTCAACGGATGTTCTGTTAAATAGCAGTTGACAAGTGGTAGTTGTACCTACAAACAGAGGCACATGGGTTGACAGAGACAACTGAGATGTGGTAGCCTATTTCAGGAACATCAGAAAAAGCAGCCGTTCTACTCTAGTATAAAGAGGCAATAGTCAACAATGCACTGGAGTAAAATGGAGAAGAAACAAGTGGAGAACTTATTTTATTATTGTACTTTTTATCTTTGTCTTCACTTGTAAACTTGGTGTTATATAAACCAAGTAGCAGCTAGTAATTAGAATAGAATTTTTCCAGAGCTGTTTAGAAAAATCTTGAGAAAAATTATCTAGTTTGTACTAGGATGCAGCTGTGATCAACTTCTTGAATCACAGATTTTCTGAAATACCATCTCTGGTGGAACAACAAATCCACCAGAAAAGTTTTTAAGGTCTGTTGTGTTCTGTACTTTTGTGCTTGAATATATATCTGTCTGTATTAGCTTAAAGCAATTCACACACTTGTTTATCTTAAACACACAGCCTTTGAAACTGCTCAAAACTTGAAAAAGTTTTGAGATTTACATTCAACCCCCCTTCTGTAAATCTCATTGTTAGTTCACTAGGAATAACAATTGGTATCAGAGCCGGCTCTTGACACACAAAGAGTTTAAAGTTCTTGGAAACTAACAAAGATGAGTAAGAAGGATATTGGAGTAAAAATCCCAGTTCTTGACAAAGACAGTTATCACCATTGGAAGGTGAAAATGCACCTTCATCTACTCTCCCAAGATGAAGGTTATGTAAACTGCATTGAGAATGGTCCTCACATTCCCCACAAAGTAGCCACAGTTGCTACAGCCACAATTGTTGTTGGTCAATCCATTCCAAAACCTAGAGCAGAATGGACAATGGAAGACACAGAAGAAGTCCACAAGGATAAGAAGGCTATGAACATTTTGTTTAATGGTCTTGACAAGGATATATTTGATAATGTGATAAATTGCACAACTGCCAAAGAGGTTTGGGACACAGTTCAGCTACTGTGTGAAGGTACAGAACAAGTAAAAGAAAATAAAATGCAGCTTCTCATTCAACAGTATGAGTATTTTCATTTTAAAGAAAATGAATCTTTAAATGACACATTCAATAGATTCCAAAAGCTGTTGAATGGACTGAAGCTGTATGGTAGAGTGTACCAGGTGAAGGATTCAAATCTTAAATTTTTAAGATCCTTGCCAAAGGAATGGAAACCCATGACTGTCTCCTTGAGAAACTCTCAAGATTATAAGGACTTCACTCTTGAAAGATTATATGGAATCTTGAAGACTTATGAACTAGAGCTGGAACAGGATGAGGTATTGGAGAAGGGAAGAAAGAAAGGAGGTTCAGTTGCCTTGGTAGCTGAAAATGAGAAAGAATGCAGACAAGAAACTGTGAGATCAACATTAAACTCCAAAGATGGCACAAGCAAATCAGAATCAAGCAAGGGTAAGGAGCAAGTTGCTGAGAATGAAGACAACTCCAGCCAAGATGACTCTGATGGTATTGATGAGCATCTTGCATTTCTGTCCAGAAGATTTGCAAAGATGAAATTTAAGAAAAACACTAGAGCCACTAAACCTCATAAGAACATGGTGGACAAATCCAAGTTCAAGTGTTTCAATTGTGGTATAAGTGGACACTTTGCAAGTGAGTGCAGAAAGCCAACTTCTGAAAAGAAGAAATTTGACCAAGTAGATTACAAAAAGAAATATTTTGATCTGCTCAAGGAAAAGGAGAAGGCTTTCATTACTCAAGAAAAAGACTGGGCAGCTGATGGAGAAGAAGAGGATGAAGATGTGGAATATGTCAACTTGGCTCTCATGGCTGATTCTGAGGAAAATGAAGTTAGTTCATCAAGCAACCAGGTAATCACTACTGATTTAACACAGCTTACTAAAGAAGAGTGCAATGATGCTTTTAATGACATGTCTACTGAATTGTATCACTTGCGTGTGTCTCTTAAATCTCTTGCTAAAGAAAATAGTAGGATTAAAGAGAACAATCTGTTTTTAAGTAATAGAAATGCTGTGTTAGAAGATAAGTTGATTGACCTAGAGAAAACTAAGCTACATTGTATATCTGTTGAAAATGAACTAGCTGAATCTGTTAAGAAAGTAGAAATACTTTCTAATCAATTAGAGAGAGAGCAAGAGGTGATTAAAGCCTGGAAGACATCTAGGGATGTTAGTGCTCAAATTGTCAAGGTCCAAGGAATTGAATCATTTTGTGAGACTGCCTGGGATAAAAACAAAAAGAAAATGGAATTAATTGATGGGCTGTCAACGGATGTGGAATCAACGGATGATGAAAATTATCCGTTGAAGGAAGAAAAGGAGCATCCGTTGAAGGTTCCTCAATTAAAACAGGCAGATGTTTCTAAAAGTAAAAATCTAAAGAAACTCAACAAAAAGTTTGGTTCAACTTCCAAGAACTTTGTCAAAGAAGAAGCAAGCACATCCAAAGATTTCAGTAAGGTGAATATAGGACACATGACCTTAGAACAGTTAAAGAATAGGCTCAAAGTGGTTGAGGATAAAAAGGAAACTAAAAGGAAATCTAATAGAAATGGGAAGGTAGGGGTTAACAAATACAACAATTACACACCTGATAAGTATGCTCCTAGAAAAAGCTGTGTGCATTGTAATAGTGTTAATCATCTATCTGCTAATTGCAAATCTATTAAGAAAACTCCCATACCTGTACCCTCTTCCATGCCTAATATGTCTGCATCACCTCTGCATGCTATGCCTGTTATGTCTCAACAGAATCCTTATGCACATTTTGCAAACATGCCATATTTTAACAATCCTTATCTTGCTGCATTTAGTATGCCTCAAATGCCATACAATATGCCTATGTGGAATAACATGTTTGCACAATCCATGCCTTATCAAATTCCAAATGTGCTAAATGATTCTGTGACTAACCCTACACCTCAACCAACTACATCTAAGATCAAGGTTGACTCAAAGTTACCTAAGTCTAAAGATGCAGGAGGAATGAAGTCTAGGAGAAAGGCTAACATGAATGGACCCAAGGAAACTTGGGTACCAAAATCAACTTGATTGATTTTATGGTGTGCAGGGAAACAGAAGAAATCTATGGTACTTGGACAGTGGCTGTTCAAGACACATGACAGGAGATTTCTCCCTGCTCACAGAGTTTAAGGAGAGAGCTAGCCCTAGCATAACCTTTGGAGATGACAGCAAAGGGTTTACTATGGGATATGGCTTGATTTCAACAAGGAATGTCATCATTGATGAAGTTGCATTAGTTGATGGTCTCAAGCACAACTTACTGAGCATCAGTCAACTATGTGATAGAGGGAATACAATTTCCTTCAATTCTGAAGCCTGTGTTGTCACCAGTAAGAAAGACAACAAAGTGGTTCTAACTGGAGTTAGAAAAGGAAATGTGTACTTAGCTGACTTCAACTCTACTGATGCAGAATCTATTACTTGTCTCTTCAGCAAAGCAAGTCCAGTTGAAAGTTGGCTATGGCACAAGAAGCTATCCCATTTGAATTTCAAGACAATGAATGATTTAGTCAAAAAGGACTTAGTTAGAGGAATTCCTCTTGTTGAATTCTCAAGGGATGGTTTGTGTGATGCTTGTCAGAAAGGCAAACAAAGGAAAGCATCATTCAAAAAGAAGCTTGAAACAACAATTGATGAACCATTACAACTGCTACATATGGATTTGTTTGGACCAGTCAATGTATTGTCAATTGCAAGAAAAAGATATTGCTTAGTGATTGTAGATGATTTCTCAAAGTTTTCATGGGTCTATTTTCTTGGATCAAAGGATGAAGCAAGTGAAATCATTATCAATCATATCAGGCAAGTCAATAATCATCCTGACTTGAAGGTTAGGAATATCAGGAGTGACAATGGAACTGAGTTCAAGAATTTGACAATGAGGCTGTTCTGTGAAGAAAATGGAATCATGCATGAGTTCTCAGCTCCAAGAACACCTCAGCAAAATGGGGTAGTTGAAAGAAAGAACAGATCTTTAATTGAGGCTGCTAGAACAATGCTTGAAGAATCAAAGTTACCAACATATTTCTGGGCTGAAGCTGTTAATTGTGCCTGCTACACTCAGAATATTTCTTTGATCAATCAAGCTAAAGGCATGACTCCTTATCAGTTGTTCAAGAGAAGAAAACTAACTCTAAACTTTCTTCATGTCTTTGGATGTAAATGCTTTATACTGAGAAATCAATCTGACCATAAAGGGAAGTTTGATGCAAAGGCTGATGAAGGGATATTTGTTGGTTACTCAGCTGGAAAATCTTATAGGGTCTACAATCTAAGAACCAACATTGTTATGGAATCTGTGCATGTTGTGTTTGATGATAAAAAGATTGATGGACTAACAGATGAGGGACACCATGAGAGACTCAAATTTGACAACATTGAGATATATTGTGATGATAGTGAAGAGGAGACTGATGGAGATGACACTTCAAAAGGGATTCAAAACATGCCCTTGGATAATGCACAAAATTCTGCATCCGTTGATAGAGGCAATGCAGTATCCGTTGAAAGACATAGTGCATCATCCGTTGAAGTACAAAATGAAGCATCCATTGATCATAGTTTATCAACGGATAATCGATTTACATCATCAGTTGATAGAACTCCAAGTTCCCTGCAAAGGACCAACAACTCAGGGGGAGTTTCAACTAATCAACACTCTGTCTCACATCATGACAATACTGAGGCCACCTCATCTAGAGTATATCTTCCACCTTAAAGGAAATGGACCAAGAATCATCCCTTTGAACTGATCATTGGTGATGCATCATCTAAAGTGCAAACAAGAAAAGCTACTCAAGATGAATGTCTGTATAGTAGTTTTCTATCTCAGGAGGAACCTAAGAAAGTGGAAGAAGCTTTATTGGATCCAGATTGGATATTAGCTATGCAGGAAGAGCTGAACCAATTTGAGAGAAACAAAGTTTGGAAGCTGGTACCCAAACCAAAGAACAAGAGTCCTATTGACACAAAATGGGTATTCAGAAACAAGATGGATGAAAATGGCATTGTCATAAGGAATAAAGCCAGATTGGTTGCTAAAGGCTATTCTCAACAAGAGGGAATAGATTTTGATGAGACATATGCTCCTGTTGCAAGACTTGAAGCCATCAGAATTTTTCTAGCCTATGCAGCCCATGCCAATTTCAAAGTCTATCAAATGGATGTCAAGAGTGCATTTCTAAATGGGAAATTGGAGGAAGAAGTTTATGTAAGTCAACCTCCAGGGTTTGAAGATTCAAATTTTCCAGACTATGTGTATTATCTGTTGAAAGCACTCTATGGACTGAAGCAAGCACCTAGAGCCTGGTATGAAACCTTATCAAAATTCCTTTTGGAGAATCACTTCACTAGAGGTACTGTTGATAAAACTCTCTTCTTTAGGAATGTTAATGGCTCTAGTATACTTGTTCAAATTTATGTAGATGACATAATATTTGGATCTACAGATGATAAGCTTTGTAAAAAGTTTGCTAAGCTAATGCAAAGTAATTATGAAATGAGCCTGATGGGAGAACTAACCTATTTTCTTGGTTTACAAGTTAAACAAGTTAGTGATGGAATTTTCATTAGTCAAACTAAATATATTTATGATCTTTTAAAGAAGTTTGACTTAATAGAATGTTCATCTGCAAAAACTCCCATGGCCACTGCCACCAAACTTGAATTAAATAAGACTGAAAGGTCTGTGGACATTACAAGTTATAGAGGCATGGTTGGTTCACTTTTATATTTAACTGCCAGTAGACCAAATATAATGTTTTCTACATGTCTCTGTGCTATATTTCAAGCTGACCCTAAAGAATCTCACTTAGTAGCTATTAAAAGAATTTTCAGATATCTCAAGGGGACTCCAAATCTAGGAATTTGGTACCCTAGAGAGTCTGGTTTTGATCTAATTGGCTACTCAGATGCAGACTATGCAGGTTGCAAAATAGACAGGAAAAGTACAACAGGCTCCTGCCAATTCCTGGGAAACAAGCTTGTATCATGGTTTAGCAAAAAGCAAAATTCAGTCTCTACTTCTACAGCTGAGGCTGAATACATTGCTGCTGGAAGCTGCTGCTCTCAAGTGTTATGGATGAGGAATCAACTCCTTGATTATGAACTACATGTTGATAGAATTCCTATTTTTTGTGACAACACAAGTGCCATAGCCATAACAGAGAATCCTGTGCAGCACTCAAGGACCAAGCACATTGATATCAAGTACCACTTCATTAGGGAACATGTGATGAAAGGTACATTGGAACTTCATTTTGTTCCAAGTGAACAACAAATTGCAGACATATTTACCAAGCCACTTGATGAATCAACATTCACAAGATTGGTAAGTGAGCTAGGTATGCTTAATTACTCTTAAAATTCATGTCCTTATTGCAATTTGAATTGAAGCCTGAAATGTATTAGCTGCTAGAACAAATTTGATTTTTAATACAGATTATTCCATCAACGGATATTCCCTATCCGTTGAAAGTCAAAATTGTTCTGTCAACGGATGTTCATTATCCGTTAAAAGTCATATACAATTCTGGAATTTTTATCCGTCAACGGATAAAACTGAAGTGCTCTTCAACGGATGACAGTTTACCTTATCCGTTGAAATATCACATCAGTCGATTCAAGTGTTTCACAGCCGTTGATTCTATTATCTTAACCGTTGATACTCATACATACAGCTATATGTATTTGTTTTAAAGGTAGTTTTTAGAATACTTACAGTTTATTCTTAAACGGCTGAAATTCACTTACATATATTTATTGTTAAATCTCTTATTTATGCTTTTTAATTTAAGAAAGTATATAAGCCCTTCTGATTTTTTATTTTTACTTTACGCTTTCTTGAAATTTCAAAGCTTTTACCATTTTCTCTCTGCAAAACCTTCAAGTTATTCTCTGCAATTTCTACTCACAACAATGGCACCAGTAGTAAAGATTATGTCTCAATCTGGGTTCATCTATGAGAAGAACAATTTCATAGCTTTGGTAGAAAAGAATGAAGCCCACTCAGATTATCACAAAATGATGGACTTCATCAAAAACTGTAAACTTAGCTATGCAATGCTGGAAGCCCCAACGATTTACTGTGAAGTAGTTGAGGAGATTTGGACAACTGCTGAGTTCAACTCCATAGATATGACTATCTCCTTCACTCTCAAAGGTAAAAATCACTGTGTTAAATGTGATGACTTACTAGCATGTTTTAAGTTACCTGAGAACAATGCCATGATACCACACACTGATAATGATGTATCCAGCATGTTAGATTCCATAGGTTATTCTCTTAACTCTGCTAGTTTAGGGAGTATTAAAAGAAAAGGCCTTAGGAAAGAATGGAGTTTTCTTGGGGATGCCTTTATCAAGGTTTTCTCTGGGAAAATTAGCAATTTTGATGCCATAACTTCATCTCTTGTTAATATGCTCTATATGCTTGTTTCTGATAGGTATTTTAATTTTAGCAACTATGTTATGCTAGAATTGGGTACTAGATTAGGTAACAAAGCTAATAGACCTAATAACATCTATTATGCTAGATTCTTTATGTTATTGGCTAACCATGTTGCTGAAAGTTTGGTCATAACGAATGAGAATAATAAACTCAAGTGCTGGGCACAAGAGAAAAGAGTTCTTGCAGATTTATTGAGAATGGATCTCAACAGCAGTGTGCCATTGGTATATTTACCAATCATGAATGCACCTCAGGTAGGTGAGGTAATTGCTTCTACAACTCCTACTTCTTCCAACCCCTCTATTTCTTTATCTTCTAGTGTGGCCATGGAATCTGTGACAATGCCCCAACAGATTCCTACCAAGGTCACCAAAACTAAACTTTCAAAATCAAAGACAAAGAAAACCACCTCTGTTGTTTCTCAAAAGACAACAGTTGTAACACCTACCATTAACCCTGAGGGGAGTGAACATGGTGTGAGTGGTGAGGGGAGGGGTGAACATCAAAGAAACCCCCAGGATAAGGAAGGAGAGAAAAGTGCTTCCCAAGCTAGCCAAGCCACAGTTTCTCAAAAAGCTGTGGTGGTTGAAAAGGTTACTAGCATATCCCTAGTTGCATCCTCCCAAAAGGATGTAACTATTGAAAATAGTTCCCAACCAGGAACACACAAACGAGGGAGGGACACTAAAGCCAAATACTCACCAACAAAAGCCTTTATTAGAAGAAAGAGAGCTAGAACCCAATCTTCTACACAGGGTGCACACACTGCACAGATACATCCATCTGTATCTATGCCTTCTCAAACTCAGTTTGATGTGGCTCCAACAAATGTGGAGTCACAGCCCCATTCTCTCACAATTAACACACATCAATCACCACGCACTTCCTCACCATCTCTAGATGTGGATATGTTATTCCCATCAATTCCTGATTCTCCCTCTTTACAACTCAGGGAGGAGCCCCACTCAAATACAGGTGATCATCATCTTTTAGATGATTTGTTGGATCACCCGCAAATTCTTTCAGATGTAATTGAAGGATCTGTGTCACCAAAACTCATATCAATCTACACAGATTCAACAGTTATATCACTTTCAATTTCTACTTCTTTTCCTTCTTCAACAGATATCACTCATCCGTTGACAAGTGGTTGTTCTTCAACGGATAAGCTTAACAGCAGTTATCCGTTGATACCATCAGTTTCACCTTCAACGGCTATTCCTCATCCGTTGATAGTCTCTATACACACAACTGAAACAATTCCAAGTGTAGAAGACTTGATTACTGTACAATCACTTCCAGGACTGAGGGAAGGGAGTGACAATTTGAGTGAGAGGCTGGGTTGCTCCCAGGCAAAAGGAGAGATTGAGAGCTCAAATATGCATGCTATTTCTTCCAGCATGGCAAAAGTAAGTGAGAGGAGTACCACCTTAGTAGGTGAAGGTGAGGGAGTGAGTTGTGTGAGCCAGGGGGAGCCCTTGATGCAAGAAAATAGAGAAAATGAGAGAAAGGCAGGTACAACAGATATAAGGATGGATCCAGCCATTGCTAGTGAGTCAATGATTGTGAATGATGCTGAAAAGGAAAGACAATTTCAGCAACATTACAAAGCTGTAATTGATAACATTTCCTTGGATGCTGACACTTTTACTCATCCTGTTTCAGCCTATCAAGTATTGGCTGCACAGGGCAATGTGGAGGCAGAAAAGACACTACATCTAGTACATACAACAGCATCTCTTCAAAGGGACAAAACTGCTATTAACAAGATGCCTTCAACAGCTGGTGAGTCATTTGAAGAATTTGGAGTAAATTCTGATGATGATGACTTTGTTTCTTCTGATGGAAGCATGAACTTAGGGGGAGATGAAGGCCCTAGTTCTATTCCAAATCTACCTGAATGGGCCTTCACAAAGGAGTCTACAACAGGGCAATTCAATGTCTCCTTAGTCAAACAAATCAGTACTATCAAACAGGCCATTCAGAAAACTTCTCATGCTGGTACAAAGGCTATCCTTACAGCTCACTTGGACTCACTGCATCTCATGAAGTTGCAGCAAGTAAGACAGAATCTGAGTGTGGATGAACTCAGAAAGGATATTGCTGACTTGAAATCCTACAATTCTGAAAAATTGGATTCAGTCATGCCCTTTGGTACAATGCAGGACATTTTGTTGAGATTGAAAAAGGAATCACATACTGAAAAGAGGCTGGCCAAATTGGAAGACAGAGTTCAAGTTATTGAAGATTCTGTGGCCACCATTCTTCACAACCAACAATCTCAAACAAATCTACTTATGCAGCTGGCAAAAGCACAGGGCTTGACCCCTCTCCTTGATGATACCAAAAAGGGGGAGAGTAAAAGGGAAGGGGAATGAGAGCCATCTACAAAAATCCAAATATCTAAAGTGCTAGTTCCTGCCATCACTACTTCTCCAATCATTCAAATCAAAGGAAAGCCTGATGGAATTGATTTAATCCAGCTAGCAGCAGCTGAAATTCAAGTGAAAGAGCAAAGGAGGAGAATTGATGAAAGGATGCAACAGCTGTTTGGCTCAACACAAGATAAATCAATATCTGTGAAACATAGCACAAAAGTTGAACCAATCAATATGGAGCACAAGCCAGATTGGAGAAATAAGGTTGGAGAGACTTCTTTCAAGAATCTAAAACCTATGGTTCTCAAACCCAACACCAGATCCAGCAAGGACTCCACAAAGAACCCTCTAGACTTTGCTCAGATGAAAGAAGTGGACTTTCCTCTTCCAAAGCCTGATGAAGACAAAGTTTTGGGTACTAGCATCATAAAACACAAGGAGACCATGGATGAGGCAGTAAGGAGAAACATGGCTATTATCTTTAGAGAGGGAAAGAGCATATGTGTGATGCAAGGACATCCCAAATTCTCAATAGCCAAGAGGGAAGAAACCAAAAGGTTAAAGAAAGAAGCTGAAAAACTCAAGGCTGACAAAAGAGCACAAGCAAAGCTTGAACAAAAGCTAAAGTCAAGTCTAGTTGAAAATGAGAAAGGAATTGAAGTCAGGGGTGAAGACAAGATTGCAAACTTAGATGAGGTTTTTGGGAGTATATTTGGTGAAAGCATGGAGGAAAAAGAGGAATGGCAGAAGGGAAACAGAAGAAAGGCCAATGCACATAGAAGGAGTGAAGGCAACACTGAAGAAACTAAATCTCTACCTTCCATACCTGAACCCTTTGTTGCTGATCCCACTATAAACATCCATGGTGAACCAATCATCCCAAAAGAGGAACCTATTGATTGGGACACCATCAATTTGCCTACCTTTTTAACCACTCTTCCACTACCAAAGAAACAGAAAAGAAAATCCAAATCTACACCTCCCCTAAACTCTAAGAAATTCACTCAAAAACATAAACCTAACCCTAAGCCACCCATTTCTAAAGATGATTATGTTCACATCTGTGACATAAAAGAAATTTCAGACATTGAACTCTATCTAGATGAGCTGGAGGATGTAAGGGGAATTGCTGCTTACAGACAGCTACCAGAGAGATTGGTGTTCAGAGACAAAGGAGCTGGGGAAAGAACATGGCCTCTCTACAGGATTCTGAATGAAGGCTACTCTACCTTGATCAGAGTCTTTTCAGCCATACAAAAGGATTCTGGCTTTACCAGGACTGCCAAGACTGAAATTCTCAACAAGATTGCCAACATAAGGAAAACTTGGAGGGAGCCCAATGCTTTGCCCAGAACCTTACTCATTCAAGAAAGGGGAACTACAATTCACAAATCACCTCATTGGTTGATGGAATTCAGAGATGATAAAGGAGTCAGAAGATTTTTCAGACTTGAAGACCAACTTAAGATTGCCAGCAATGAAACTCTCAAAGAAATGCAATCTAAGTTGGATATCAGTGATGAAGATGAAGCTGAATTCTTCAGACAACTCCAACTCCAAATTGAGGAAAATGACAAAGGGCTAGGAAAGAAAACCAGGGATCAAAGAAGAAAAAGATGATTTGCTCAGGCTAGTGGAGCACCCTTGAAAACACTGTAAATCTTCAATTACCTTCTAGTACATACACTTTTGCAGCACTTTTAAATTTCTACTTAGTTTCAGTTCATATATTTGTTAAGTGTTTTGTTATCATCAAGTTAACCTTGAATTTATGTCTACAATTCTTATAGACATAAATAGGGGGAGATTGTTAGGAATATATGTGCATTAGTTTGATGATATGTTTAACAAAACACTTAAGTAGAAATCTAGTGTTTGTAGCCTCAACGGATAAGACCACTTTGGCTATCCGTTGATGGTGTAGCTTTACTTAGAAATAAGTCTAGTGTTGTAGCACATTTCAGTCTCTGAATTTGAGATATAATTCTTAAATGTTGAGGGAAATTATAAGTCATGTTGACTACTAAAGGATATGCAGATAGGAAGGCCAATTGTAAATATTTCATGCCTTGTAATTTTGTATAAATGAAATGGTATCAACGGATAACTTAAAGACCTTCAACGGATGAGAAACAAAGCTTCAACGGATGTCTCTAAAGCTTCAACGGATAACATCTTTCAACGGATGAGTGCATCAACGGATAGAGCTTCAACTGCTAACACATCAACGGATAAAGCCATCAACGGATGAAGGCTTCAACGGATGTTCTGTTAAATAGCAGTTGACAAGTGGTAGTTGTACCTACAAACAGAGGCACATGGGTTGACAGAGACAACTGAGATGTGGTAGCCTATTTCAGGAACATCAGAAAAAGCAGCCGTTCTACTCTAGTATAAAGAGGCAATAGTCAACAATGCACTGGAGTAAAATGGAGAAGAAACAAGTGGAGAACTTATTTTATTATTGTACTTTTTATCTTTGTCTTCACTTGTAAACTTGGTGTTATATAAACCAAGTAGCAGCTAGTAATTAGAATAGAATTTTTCCAGAGCTGTTTAGAAAAATCTTGAGAAAAATTATCTAGTTTGTACTAGGATGCAACTGTGATCAACTTCTTGAATCACAGATTTTCTGAAATACCATCTCTGGTGGAACAACAAATCCACCAGAAAAGTTTTTAAGGTCTGTTGTGTTCTGTACTTTTGTGCTTGAATATATATCTGTCTGTATTAGCTTAAAGCAATTCACACACTTGTTTATCTTAAACACACAGCCTTTGAAACTGCTCAAAACTTGAAAAAGTTTTGAGATTTACATTCAACCCCCCTTCTGTAAATCTCATTGTTAGTTCACTAGGAATAACAGATTCTATGAGATCAATTCTCAATTTGTGGCAACTCTTCATCACTTTCATGTTGCAGGGAATGCAGTCAAACTTGTCACAGAATGAATAGGGATCATTAGCCTTAGCTTCATTGTACTTGCAGACTCCTTCAGGTGTATTGCTAACAGTCTTTTTATAAAGATGAGTTAGGTGATTCATTGATCCACAATTCTCACACCTCTTTCTGGGAGCATCTGCAACATAAGCAAAATTATTGCTTTTGTTTATCCCAACCTTTCCATTTCTATTCTTCTTTTTCTTTTTGGCCTGTTCAGCTTTAATCTCCTTCACAGGCTCCTTAGTTTCTTGATTGGCCTTTGGTGTTTCAACAAAGATGGAAGACTGAGTTGTCTCATCATTTTTCTTTACCTTGTCCTCATCAGCTATTTCCTGTTTGATGATCAACTCTTCTTCACTGAAGTTCACTTCACATGCCTTGAACAAAGGTGATTCAAATTTCTTCAAAATAATTGGAACATCCTCAGTTCAGTTGATTTTCCTTTATCACTGACAGACTTCTTTTTGTTGTTCAAATCCTCATAATCAAGACCAATGACAATGTTTGCACATGGCTTGTTCTTTTCATGATATTGGCCAATTAAATCAGAAGCATTTTTGAAGGATTTCAGCTTCACTTCATTCTTCTCCAGCCTTTCTCTCAATACTGCTTCAATTTCACTTGCACAATTTAATTTGTTCTTTAAGTATGTATTTTCTTGTCTAGCAGCATCAAGCTCAACCAGCAACAATTCAGTCTCTTGTTTTTCACTCTCAAGTTTTTCATTGATCTTTTTCAATCTGTTAAGTTCCTCATTTGCAGCAACCATGCTTGTATGAATGTGGAACATTTCTGTGCTCATCATTTCAACAGTTTCCTTATATTGACTCATATTTAAATCAATTGTGATAAGAGTTGGTACTTGTGATTTAGATGATGAAGAGTCTCCTTGCTCCAAGGCCATGAGTGCATAGTTTCCAACTTCTTCATCTTCATCATTATCTGAATCATCCCAGCTCTTACCCTCAGCAATATAAGCTTTCCCTTGTTGCTTCTTTAGAAGAGCATCATACTTTGCTTTCAATTCAAGATAGGCTTTGTCTTTCTTTTCCTTCTTGGGTTTCCTACATTCTGTAGCAAAATGGCCCAACTCATCACAGTTAAAGCACCTCATATTTGATCTATCAACAGATCCAGTTTTGTAGCCAGATTTGCTATCAGGAGTGTACTCCCATACCCTTTCCATCACACGATGGAAGATATAGTCGGCCTGCCGCCTAGAGATCCTACCATGCCTGTCACCCTAGAGCGATCGGAGTCTCGTTCGGGACGTGAGCTCTATCCCCGTCAGCTCCCTCCTCAAGGATCGGGGTATAGTAGCCCTAGTCTCATAAGCTCGGGCACGCCTACCCGCCCTCTCTGCATCCAACTCCCTCCTGACCTCATACAGTCGGGCCTCAGCAACAGCCACTCGGGTCCTCAGTACATCCTGAACATAGTCGTGAGCTAACAAAGACTGCCTATGGGCAGGGTCGAGAGGTGGTGAATCTGGAGCCGCTGGGGGTGCCTCCTCGGTCTGCCTAGGCTCGGGAGTATGGGTCTCTGAGCTGTCATCATAGGGGCTCCAAGATAGGGGTGGAGGGGTAGGAGCTCTGACCACCGGGAGTGAGGGTAAAGGGGTACCAGTATACTCCACTATAGCTCCGACATGCTCCTCAGCTACTGGGACCTCATCCGGGTCCTCCTCATCTGAAATAGCAACAACCTCTGTCTCTGACTCCTCTGAGGGGTCCTCCTCATCCTCCTCCATCTCAGGCTCCTCCTGATCCTCGGCATCTAGCAGTGTCTCATCATGCTCACGCTCGAACATCTCAGGGTCCTCTATCTCATGTGCCTATACATTAAACGAGCTAAGTTACTATCATGATACTTATAAGGGTTCCCGTAAGGGTTTTAACTGTCAGTGCTACTTTAGGTAGTCCGACTATGAACTTGGCAAGAGTTCTTATTATTTTTGTGAGTTGATTATTATATCGTCGCATCATCTCTGAGGTTTATAACGCTTAGCTCTGATACCATTTCTGTAACACCCCCAGATCCGGGGTCGGGGATCCGGGTCGTCACGGTCTTTCTTTCCACAATATCACTTAACTTAATTAATAAAAAAATAACCTCATGCTGTGACCCCACACTAACACACACCACAACCCGTTATAGTCTCAGAGATGAAATTGAAATAATTACAAGTCCTTGAATCCACAATTTAAAAGTTATTACAAACCAAAATGATTACTTGATAAGTTTACAGTTAATTGCCATTATCTGCCACAAGTTATAATTATACAATATTTGGTTCCCAAATGTAGAATGCCTGTTCTACCAATAGATCTACCTCTGTAGCTATAGCAGCTACAACATCAATGGGAAGACGCGGGACGCTTCCCACGCGCTTGCGCTGGGTCTGCTTGAGTCTGACCATATTTCCTAACTGTTGTTGTGTGATGAAGAAATGAAGCAAGAGTGAGCATTACAGCTCGTAAGATAATATATAGTGTATACAATAATGCAGGTATCTAAATGGATAACTTACTAGAATCCTTTATCAAATGTAAGGTAATTACTTACTGGATATAAGCTTAAAGGAAGATGAATTTACCAATTACTTCACTATACTTATACCATTTTTAGAAATCTACTTGAACTACCACTGTTCAAAGTATAATAAGTTTCAAAAGTTCGTCCCATAGATGAGACCACAAGTTAAGACTTCAATAGATTCAATCTTTGAATTAATTTTTAAAGGAAATGAAGTTATGAGATACTTCATTCAATGGAAACACCATTATAACTGTTTGACCCTTGTCAATGCTTCGGCAATCACCCATTCGTAGCCTTTCGATCGAAATGCTCCGGGTAGTGTTGCAGAAATATCCAACTGGATGATGAACTCATTACGGGAGTTTGTCGCGCTAGGAAGACCACTTACGATGATCAGTCGCAGTAGTGCAACCCCACCATTTTCTACATGTAGAGGAGAACCTGTCAGATTTACTTGTCAACCGAACACTGGACTCCTAAGGAATGGACCGTCTTAGCGGAACGTCCGGGCCATTTGGGCCAATATAATAAGGCTGGGCCGGCGCCACTCGACCACTTACGCCACTCCTAGTTCAGATGAAATCCATGACTCTGAAACGTAAAGCTCGTCCCCACTTTCCCCAAGTAGAAACTTGTTGATACGGCTCCACCAAGAAGTCGTATCTAGTTGGAAAGGAAAACTCGCCGATATTTCCCAGGCGATGCCTGTTAATGGATTAACTTGTTCCAAGAATTTTACTTCCCAAGTGTTGGGTAAGTAATCAAAAACTCTTTTATCAGAATAGCAACCTTGTTGCGAATATAAAATACACCACAGAGCCGGATCCCTCAGGTTTGGAGCGAGTATTTAAATCCCCTTCGAAAGGAGGATCTTAAATATAAAAATGAGTTTTGGGATCCGCCCTAACCTTTAAAATCATTTTGAAGAATCGAAAACATTTTTAAGAATGTTTGGAGTGATGCTGCTTTAATAAAATAAATCAGTCCCAATATATTAGAAAATATCTGAATATTATTATTTAAATAATATTCCCATAAAGAATAATCTTTATAAAAATAATTGAAGTAGAAGTTGTAAAACTTATACTTGAAATGAATATTAAATAACCAAAGATATACTTATACGAAAGTAATATCTTTATTTGAATAATCAAAAGTGAGTTTGATTATCGACACATTATTCTTTAATAAAGTAAAGAATATTAATTAGTAAATAATCGGAGTCATAAGTCCTCGAATGAATATTCAAAATAATATTCATTAATAAAATAAACGGAGTCATAAGCCCTCGAATGAATATTCAAAATAATATTCATTAATAAAATAAACGGAGTCATAAGCCCTCGAATGAATATTCAAAATAATATTCATTAATAAAATAAAGTTATCGAATAAACCTTATTCAATTCATAGTTTTGAAAACTATATCTATATATATATAAATATATATAATATACTCGGGAACATCGACTCCCGGTTTTAGAAAAATGTTCACCTTTGGGTCCCCTATACTAAGGGTATACGCAACTACTGCTTATCTCTAGCATAGGTATTATGCAACTTATAAGCAATTGAATCTACGATATATATCAAGATTACGAAACAGACATGCATATATACCATATCACATGCTCCAATATATCGCAAGATTTGCTAATTAACCACCATGCATCTATCACAAGATAATACATATACATATGTATACATCACAACAACAGTATAACGGGTAGAAAACTTGCCTGAGCAACTGGGGGTGATAAATGGCTTGGGATGAGTCTGGTAACCTATAAACAACATATAAGTTGGAATTAAACCAAAGTCGCTTATGAATCTATACTTTAACCAATTAGACCCTAACGTTCGCTTTTGTGCTTAACGATTCACTTAAGTCGCTCAAGTACCCTCGGCTCCACCATTTTTAATAAATTAACCATTAAGGGTTTTAAGGCAATTCTTTCGCGAGTGCCTTACCAACTGAATAATACACTTCAAATAAATGTTTCATATTCCAATTAGTCCTTTAAGGTCTTTAACCTATGTTTCAAAGTAAGGCGAGTGGTAATGATTCATTCGCGAAACGCCGTTACTTAAAACGGTCGTTTCTCCTAAACCGTATATCGGATTCAAAAGAACCACATATCAAAACGAAGCTCGTAACATGAACTATCTAATCATGGCAATGGTCAAAACCTAATAGTGAGTTCTCGGGTCCTGATGTTAAGAGCAAAAACAGTCTAAAGTAAATCGGACATTACGACGGCTATGTTTACGCGATTACCAATTTTTATTCTACTCCAAATCAACCACAAACCAACCACAATTCAACCATACAACCAAACTCCATCCATACCTCACTACCACAGCCCGAACACCTCAAGTTTTTCCAATTTATATTAATCTCAAACATGAACTAAAACTATTGTTAAGTTCTTTAACTAATAACCAAGATTTACAACTCCAAAAACATCACAAAACCAACTAATCTCTATATACACAACAATCAAGCCTCTTATGAACTATAATACTCATGCTAAGCTCTTAGCATTAAATAAAAAAGCTAGGTTAAGAGATTATACCTTCCTTGTGAGTAGGAGTAACTAATTAGCTTGGAATCACCCTTGAAAGTCCTTATCCAAGCTTAATCTAAACAAAAACTCAAGAACAAAAATTTAAGTTCTTGAAAAACACTATTCACCCTCTTCTTCCATGAATTTTAGGAAGAGATTTTGAATGAATTTGAAGCTCAAACTTATAGGATAGCTATATCTATGCATAAGGAGTATTAGATAATTACCTCACTAATTAACAAGGCTTGGATCTTGGATTTTGGATTTTTCTTCTTGAAAAAAAAGAGAAAGGCCGAGAGCTTTCTTGAAGAAAATGAAGTCAACTTTGTGTTTTTATGATTTTGTGATTTGTTTTGCTTGGTTGCTTGCTTTTGTTTTGATTTATTACTTTTAACCATGGTGAATTTTGTGTGGTTCTTAATCAACCAACAACACACTTCTCCTTGGTCATACTTAGGTCATCATGTTATGTCATCCTCCCACACTTGTCCTCTTCTTATTGGTTTGATGACATCATCCTCACTAACCTCTTTGATTAGCTTCTAATTACTTGGCTAATGACCGCTGATCTGTTATACGGTTCGCTTAACTTTCGTTTTCGTTTATCATTTGAGGGATCATACACGGGATCTTATTACTTGGGTTTCCTTAACCTTTCTCAATACATTATATTCCTTTTATGATCCTCTCTTATAATCCTTGAATTTAAA
Organism: Apium graveolens; assembly: GCF_009905375.1. Classification (NCBI taxonomy): domain Eukaryota; kingdom Viridiplantae; phylum Streptophyta; class Magnoliopsida; order Apiales; family Apiaceae; genus Apium; species Apium graveolens. The sequence continues at coordinate 48,058,442 of NC_133652.1, forward strand.
TCCTTTTTATCCTATTACCTTATACTCAATTTTTTCGGTATCTGGTGGATTTTCGGGAAAAATCAAAGTGTTTGAATTTGGATTCTGACGATCTTTACATACACTTATATATCATATAGAGTGCTAATAAGATCTCAGAATAACAATAAAAGAAGCCCTACATAGTGTGACATGAAAAGTTTTCTTATTCAGCAATATCAGTAAAAACACTATTCATAAGGGTTACAAAAAAAGTTCAAAATTTTGGGGTTATTACAAACATTTTCTTTTTCCATAAAGTGTAGTTGGCCTTATCAAAGGGAAGAATATTGATACTACTGATTTTCTGTGTATTCATTTTTCCAAGATCTAATCTGTTTACTTTCAGATTTTGCTCTGATACCACTTGTTAGGTATGAATACAACACAGGGGGGTGAATGTATTTTGGCTTAAATGTTTGATTTTGATCGACTTTGGCTTTAGCAGTTGGTTGTTATCAATGATTTAGTAGAGTAGATGTTAAATATAAATAACTGTGCAAATATGTAAAACAAAGATCTTCAAAACTCACTTAATTTTATATTAAAAATCAAGCAGTGTTTTGGCATAAAATCTCTAAGTTCTTGTTTTAGAACTTAGCTTCTTTCTTGAGAGAGAATTACCAGATTTTCTATCTAGATTGTTCTACTTAACTAGAGGACTAGTGTTAACTTTATAACTCAGTTAACTGCTAGTTTACATAGTGGATAATAAACATGCTATTAGCTTTCCTAAACTGTCACTTGTCATTTCTATTTATAGAAAATCAAATCTTCCATTTCTGGCTTAGCATATCTTTAGCATCCAGTGATTACTTTAATCTCCTCTGTTAGTTAATCTTTGCCATTGATCTTGCACATCTCTCAAGCTGCTTTTTGTAGACTTGTCAATCCAGCTATGTGAATTGTTTGTTGATTTGCAACCTTGGATATTGAACTGTTCTGCAATCCTGTACTTAGAGAAATTTCTTCACTTCGAGATCTCCAATTAAGCTATAGAGAACTTGACATCTCGATAGGCATGTTGGTTTGTCGATATCTCTGAAACTTCATTGTTGACTTGACTTATCGACAACTCTGAGTTCTCTAGTGAATTTTGGTTTATCGTTAACTCAGAGTTCTCTAATGGCTTATCGATAACTCAGAGTTCTCTAATGAGTGTATACTTGTCGATATCTCTGAGTCCTCGAATGGGTATCTGACTTATCGATATCTCCAATAGCATTTCCTGAGTTCTCGATAGACAATTCCTGAGTTCTCGATAGGTCTTTCTGAGTTCTCGATAGGTCTTTCTGAGTTCTCGAATGACTTCTCTATAACACTAATTCTGTGACTTGTAGAGATCTTGACTTAGAATGTTTTACACCAAACAGATTTATTCAACTACAAGCTTCTTCATAATTCTTCTGAGACATGATCTTCTTGATCTTCTTGATCTTCTTCCAGATAGAATTCTTAGGCTTGACACTGTTTAGAGAAAAATGCTCCAGTCTGCTCCATTTACATTTTACAGACATTAAGTGTTACAAGTATGAATTACAGATTAAGGTTATAGTACAACTAATCTCAGGGTTGTCAATATGACTTAGTCTTGTTATGATACAGGCATGTCTTGCACAACAATCTCCCCCAACTTGTGAGAAGATTGTAATAACCCCAATTTTTTTTGGAAATTTTTGAAACCCTTATGAATAGTGTTTTGCTGAATGAGAAAACTTTTCATGCCACACTATGTAGGGGTTCTGTTATTGGTCTTCTGGGATATTATTAGTACTCTATGTGGTATATAAGTGTATGTAAAGATCGTCAGAATCCAATTCCGAACACTTTGATTTTTCCCGGAAATCAACTAGATACGGAAAGAATTGAGTATAAGGTAACAGGATAAAAATGATTGAAATTAAAGGATTATAAGAGAGGATCATAAAAGGATTATAATGTATTGAGAAAGGTTAAGGAAACCCAAGTAATAAGATCCTGGGTATGATCCCTCAAACGATAAACGAAAACGAAAGTTAAGCGAACCGTATAACAGATCAGCGGTCATTAGGCAAACAATTAGGAGGTTAATCAAGGAGGTTAGGGATGATGAGGTCACCCAACCAATGAGAAGAGGGCAAGTAAAAGATGATGACACAATAAGGTGATGTAAGCATGACATAGGGAAGGAGGAGGTGTGGTTGGTTTATAACCACACAAAAATAAGGTTATTAAGGTAATTAACCAAAAACAAAACAAAAAACAACCAAGCTAAGCCAAACAAATCAAAAAACACAAAATCATTTCATTCTCATCATCTTGCTCTCGGCTTTTCATCTTTTTCAAAGGAAGAAAAATCCAAAACCAAGATCCAAGCTTTGTTAAATCATGAGGTAATTATCTAAGGTTCCTTATACATAGATATAGCTATCCCATGAGTTTAAGCTTCTAATTCCTTCACAATCTCTTCCAATAAATCATGGAAGAAGATGGTGAATAGTGTTTTTCAAGAACTAAAATTTTTGTTCTTGAAGTTTTGTTTAGTTTAAGCTTGGATAAGGACTTTAAGGATGATTCCAAGCCATTCTCTTGATTCTCCACTCTCCAAGGAAGGTATAAACTCCAAACCCTAGCTTTAGTTTTGAGTAATTAGGAATGAATTTGATTGATATAGCATATGTGAAGCATGATGCTTGATTGTTTAAAGTTTGGTTGAGTTTGTAGAGATTAGTTGGTTTTGTGGTATTTTTGGGGTTGTAAATCTTGATAATTAGTTAAGGAACCTAAGTAAAGCTTTTAGTTCATGTGGGGAATAAGTATAAATTGTTAATGTGGAGTTATTGGGGCTGTTATGATGTAGGATGGATGGAGTTTTGATTGGGTTGTGAATTGGGATTGATTGGTGGTTGTTTTGGAATGGTTTAAATTTGGGAAATCGCGTAAACATAGCCGTCGTAATGCCCGATTTACCGTAGACTGTTTTTGTTCTTAACATAAGAACCCTTGAACTCACTGCTAGGTTTTGACCATTGCCATGTTTAGATAGTTCATGTTACGATCTTCGTTTTGATATGTGGTTCGTTTGATTCCGATGAACGGTTTAGGAGAAACGGCCGTTTTAAGTAACGACGTTTCGCGAACGAACCCTTACCCCTTGCCTTACTTTGAAACATAGGTTAAAGACCTTAAAGGACTAATTGAAGTATGAAACATTTATGTAAGGTGTAATAGGCAGTTGGTAAGACACTTGCGAAAGAATCGCCTTAAAACTCGTAATGGTTAATTTATTAAAAATGGTGGAGCCAAGGGTACTCGAGTGACTTAAGAGAATCAGTAAGCGCAAAGCGAGCGTTAAAGTCTAAGTTGGTTAATGTATAGATTTACAAGTGACTTTGGTTTAATTCTAACTTACTTGTTGCTTATAGGTTACCAGACTCGTCCCGAGCCATTCGTAACCCCCAGTCGCTCAGGCAAGTTTTCTACCCGTTATACTGTTGTTGTGATGTATATATGTATATGCATTATCTTGTGATAGATGCATGTTGGTTAATTAGCAAATTTTGCGATATATTGAAGCATGCTGATATGGTATATATATGCATGCCTGTTTCGTATTCTTGCCATATATATCTGTTGGTTCAGTTGATAATACCTATGCTAGAGAATAGCGGTAATTTGCAGATACCCTTAGTATAGGGACCCAAGGTGAAAACATTTTCTAAAACCGGGAGTCGAGGATCCCGAGTAGATTTTATATATATATATATATTTATATATATGGTTATAGTTTTCAAAACTATTAATCGAATAAGGTTTATTCGATAACTTTATTTATTTATTGAATATTATTTCGAATATTCATTCGAGGACTTATGACTCCTTTATATTATTTATTGAATATTACTTGGATATTCATTTGAGGATCTATGACTCCGATTATTTGCTGAGATATATTCTTTATTTTATTAAAGAATAATGTTTCGATAATCAAACTTATTTTCGATTATTCAAATAAAGATAGTACTTTTGTATAAGTATATCTTTGATTATTTAATTTTCATTCAAGTAAGAGTTTTAAAACTTCTACTTCAATTATTTTTATAAAGATTATTCTTTATGGAAATATTATTTAAATAATAATATTCAGATATTTTCTAATATATCGGGACTGATTTATTTTAATAAATCAGCAGTACTCCAAACATTCTTCAAAATGTTTTCGAGTCTTCAAAATGATTTTTAAAGTTAGAGTGGACCCCAAAACTCATTTTTTTTTATATTTAAGATCTTCCTTTCAAAGGGGATTTAAATACTCGCTCAAAACCTGGGGGATCCAGCTCTGTGGTGCATTTTACATTCACAACGTGGTTGCTGTTTTGAGAAAACAAATGAATTGATTACTTACCCAGCGTTCGGGAAGTAAGCCCATCTAATTGAGTCGGCATAAGCGATAGGCCGGGGTACGGTCTATCAAAGTGTAAGTGGCTGGGTGGCAGTCCATCAACGCGTAAGAGGCCGGGTGGCGGTCCAGCACAAGGTCCCTATGTGGCCAGGGTGATGACCGGTGGGGGATTCATCCATCTACTAGTAGAAAAGGTTACTTATTGGTATCTTTGCCTGATCAACAAGATATCAGGTTTATGCCAAAATTTCTTTTCTTTCCAAACTCATTGGATATTGCAACTCTGTTCATACTTTACATGACAGAGGTTTTCAGGAAATGTATGAGAGATATATATAGGTGTATATATATATCGGGACTTAATGAAGTATCTCGTAACTTCATTTCATTCAATAATATTTCAAAGATTGAATCTATTCAAGTATTATCTTGTAGTCTCATCTATGTGATGAACTTTTGAACTAATTATAACTTGAACGGTGGTAGTTCAAGTAGTATTTGGAAAAGATATAAGTATATTGGAGTATCTTGTAACTTCATCTTTTAAACTTATATCTAGTAAATGATTATCTTATGCATGACAAAGATTTTCAGAAAAACGTTGAGACAAGGTTAGATATATGAGATCACCTTGCAACGATATTTTTATACAGTTATAAACTGGAACTCTGTGTATATTATGCATGGAAGAGGACTTCCAAGATTTTGAAAAGTATATATGTATATATACTGAATATTTTGCGACTTCATCGCATTAAGATATCAAACTTGGTTCATTTCTTTTGACCAAGACTTTCATGAGTACTATGAGAAGGCTCATATATTGTAAATTATTATACATATTATTTTGGTGGGCTTGCTGCTCACCCTTGCTTTCTTCTTTCATCACACAACATCAGATAGACAAGATGAACATGACCAAGCTCCCAATTCGCAAGCGGATAGGAAACGTTCCGCAGCTTTCTGGAAGCGTTGAGGCCGCTGTAGCTGAGGTAGAAATTACCAATAGGATAAGTTTTCAACTAATAATGTACCAGACTTATGTATATTATGAATTGTAATAATGGCAAGGAAATGTAAATTTATTCAGAAAACCTTTTAAGGTGTATTGGCAGATAATTGTGGAATAAAATGACTTGTGATTATTTTTGGATGTTCATCTCTGAGACTATAACGTGTGGTGTGTGTGTTTATTGTGGGGTCACAGTACAGAGTAGTTGATTAATTATTAAGATTGGGTGTTATTAAGGGAAATGGAACTCGTGACAACCCGGATCCCCGACCCCAGATTTGGGGGTGTTACAGAAGTGGTATCAGAGCTAAGCGTTATAAACCTCAGAGATGATGTGACGTTAAGATAATAACTAAGATAATAAGAACTCTTGCCAAGTTCATAGTCGGGCTACCTAACGTAGTACTGACAGTTAAAACCCTTATGGGAACCCTTATAAATATCGTGATAGAAGCGTAGTTCGTTATCGTATATGGTAGCGGGACTCCGAACCCTGAAATTGAGGAGCAACAACGCGATGATGTTTTATTACTTATTGGAGATCAGATTATGGATCCGATAGAGCGTCCTAACGCAGGATCAGATGATGTTCATATTGAGGATGTAGCGGTGGAGGATGTTGTCCTAGAAGGGACAGTTGCTGAGGAGAATCCCATGGAGGATCCTAACAAGAATGAATAAAGGACCACTGATGAATTGATGACCATGGTTAGGTCGACTACCAGAGGTAGGATTGGTCGGTCATTACCGGAGGTTCGTTCAAGTTTGTAAAGATAGTAGCCCCCTTTAACGTGGCTTACTCGTAAGACTGAGAAGTTCGAATGGACAGAGAAATGCGAGAACAACTTTTAAGAACCGAAGCAATGGTTGGTGACGTTCCCTATGTTGGCGTTGCCGGATGGAAAAGGAGATTTTGTGAAGTATAGTGACGCTTCGCACAAGGGCTTAGGGTGCGTGCTTATGCAGCACGGTAAGGTAATCGCGTACGCGTCAAGACAATTAAGGGAATATAAAATTCGATATCCCCACCTATGAGCTTGGGCTCGTGGCAATAGTTTTGCCCTAAAGATTGGAGGCACTACTTGTATGGAGAGAAGTGCGAGATTTACACAAGCCATAAGTGCTCTAGTACATTTTCACGTAGAAAGAGCTCAACATACGCCAGAGGAGGCGGTTAGAGCTAATCAAGGATTACGATTATGAGATTCTTTATCATCCAGGGAAAGCCAAAATGGTGGCTAATGCCTTAGTGTAAAGGAGAGACTCAAGATGATAATGTTTTTGGGAGAGTTATAAGAGATTTTGAGAAAATGGAAATAGAAGTGAAGGTAACCGGAGCCGGTACCGAAAAGCTGTTTGAGATTGCAATAGAGACCGAATTATTGGAAAAGAGCATATTGTGCCAGAAAAAGGTGATGAATGAAGGCAGAGAGCCAACAAATAAATATGAGATTAATACCGAGAAAGATGATAAGGGAATAATGAGGTATTCCTACAGAATTTGGGTTCCTAATGTTCAAGAACTTAAAGATGAGATCTTAGATGAAAGCTAGTTTGAGGAATAAGATTTAGAACAAACCCTGAACGTGATAGTCAGGGAGGTCGACATCAAGATAGAAGGAACCCATAACATAATGAAGTGGAAAATAAGGATTTTTAACGTATAAGATAACCCCGATTATGGGAGAAGTTGGAACATTTCATACTGAGAAAACAGAAGTTGAACAAGATAGGGAGAATCAGGATGGTACTCCTATTGGGCAATTCATGGACCTGCCTAAACAGAACTTATACTATTATCCCCAACCACCACCCTGAGGAAACAATGCGGTGAGAAATTCTTTCAGGTTCTTTAAGTCGCTAAGCTCTCAAAGTTCCAAGGAACAAGCTGACCCAGTCGAGGCAAGAGCCTGGCTAAAGGAAATACAGGAATCATTTGAGATTCTAAATGATTGACGAATCACAAAAGAGTGTTTTTGTCACTTACCCTCCTAAGAGAGAGACCACCCGCTGGTGAAAGTCCAAGGAAGGCACGGAGCCAGAGGTTACAATAAACTGATTAAAGTTCAGTCAATTGTTTTCAGGAAAGTACTTCCCAAGGTTATAGAGATAGTGTAAAAGCTTTAGAGCCAGAACAAAGGTGGACGAGTATGATGAATTATGAATCTAAGTTGTAAAAGTTGTCAAGATTCGTTCTGAGGACACGAATCCAGAATGACGGGATATTTGAAATCAATGCTTATGTTGTGTTGGTTCATGAAATAATTATAAGAGAAAGGAAAATAAAAAGAAACTGAAGTGGAAAGGAATATTAGGGCAATAGAGTTTGAGGAATGATAAGGGAGTTGGGTATGAGGAAACCCTAAAGAATCATAGTATAGAAATAGAAAAGTATGTAATCGTCAGGATGAGGGTGATTCACCATGAGTCAAAATTGATGGTTAAAGGCATAAGAGATACATATATTTTATCCCCTGTAAGTTGGGAGGATTCGAGGAAACCTTGAGATAGTTCGAAGGATAAATAATGAGACGCGGATAGACTGGGGAGACAAGGAAGTAAGAAAATTAGGAGAATTGGAGGAAGGAAGTGACCTTCAAGAATGTGAAGTGTAAGACTGGTGGCTTGATACCCAGAAAGGGAGACGCCAAGTATGAAAGACATCCCAACGTTGAGATGACTGTTGAAAAAAAACAAAAGAAAATGAGGATTTATTAAGAAGATTTTCACGTTGAACACGACCAATATCTTCCAGAACATCCTTGTTATTGTTACCAAATTAGGCAAGAAAAGCGGATGACCATTGTTATCTTTTGGAGGCCATATGGATTGACCTCAATTTGAATAAGGATGCTATTATGAAATTAGATATAGACTATCGAGGTGGGGATGATGAATAAGATAATCTATCAAGGATATATGACTTGATTTATCCATGGAAGGATGCATGTAACTTTTTAAAGGTGGAATTAAGGATAGAACATCGGTAACTTAAAACGAATCATAGGGGAATGCATAAAGGTTGGCATTTCACCCTTAATAGGGACATCATGAGTTTTGACAGTATGAATTGGAAAGGATTAAGGTAATAACAACCTTTAAGGATCAATGGAGAAAATTTTTCAGAAACATATAGATAATGGTTCTAGTATTAGTAAAGGGTATTTTGATATGCCCTGTATCTAGGGAATACAGGAGGAACGAATCAAGGATAACCTTACAAGGAGAAAGGTAATATTCAAAATTCTCAAGAATAGAAATATTGATAAAGGAAATATGACGTAATTATAATGATGCCAAGTGGGGCACGTGTTAAACCACGAGAAAGTATGGATCGAACCAGTAAAGGTCGAAATTGTTCAGGGCAATTAGGACCTAAGATAAAAGATGTTCTAAGTATGATTGAGAGTCAGTCGTGACAGTGATTAACCTCTAAAGACTAAGGCAATAACTTATGGAAAAATGGTAATTTTTTTTTTCTCTCACCAGGATTTAAGAAAAACATTTTCACATAAGCAGTGATTGAAATGAGGTAGAAAATTTAGTTGGAGGTGGTTAAAATGACATTGATTGTAAGGAAATTTTACTATCAGGAAAGGCCAAAGAGGTGGCCGACACTTTAAATGTAAGAGGATAATTATAGGCGCTCGTGCGAGAGGAATACAGTGATGATGGTTGAAGCCGGCAAGGTTGTATTACGGTTCGGAAGATTGACATTCCTTCTGATGACTGTGCAATACTCAACCATAATAGTAGTTGGGTAAAGGTTTAATTCATGTAATCGCCATGAGCGGGCTATCTATCTTAGAAGGTACTATCTTGAGATAAGCCAGGACCATATTTCAAAAAGGACCAAACAAACCTTTGAGTTAAGTCTTCTATTGAAGGCATATGATTAAGAATGGTATTAACCTGCTATCGTTGCTTTGATTGAAACTCTTCTGCAATTTTATCTGCTTCATGTCATGTATGTATGTCAGGATCAGGAGTGTTCTTCATGAATCATGAATGGTGATTATGTTACCTCCTTAGAAGGATTTGATACGACATGTATGGACTCCGTATGATTAGATATTAAGATTTCATGGAAATTGAATGATGATAGTAGGTCAGTGGTGGACCATAGTAAGGCAGCAATGATTCTGCGAGTAATGAGCTGATTACAACCATGAGAGTTGTATTGGAATGGATGTTGAGATTAAGTACCCCTAATCGGGTTGTAGTGATGTATAAGTTGTCGTTGAATAGACTGGTTAAGTAGATTATCTACCTATTGAATATTAATTCTTTCTTATCAATAGAGAGTCGTATTACTATATGAGGAAGGTTGCGGTGCAAGCATAGGATTCTAGTAACGATGATGTCTAGAATGAGATCCCAGATTCGATTTTCGATATCGAGGGAGTTTCAAAGGTGATTGTGTATAAGCTCAAGGAAGAGCATGGGTCTATAGAATGATGGACGGAATAGCAAAAAAAAAAATATTTAAGCATGCAAAATGCGATGCGATAATACTTGATGTTGATATATATACACATATGTTTTGTTCTCCTATGACAAACCTCTATAGTTCAGAGGTAGATTCCAAGCCAGATATTTTATGGCAATATTTTTTTACATATATACAATTCTCTTCAGTTCGTTCTTTTCTCTTCTTTTCATTTCATGTAAGCTGAGAAGAACAACCCTTCCAGAAGGGGAGTTATTGCCGAATGACTATCTATCTTTGTGATAGAAGCCTAGTAGGATACCACATGTTGTTTAATTGCTTGTCAAGTACTAAAGGCTGGCCACCTTCTGTACTAACTATGCGATATAACAAGTGTTCATGATCATAGTGATCTCTCAACAAATTCCTTTACTTCTATATGATTGATCAAATTTTGGAAAATAGAAACAGCTGAAAAAGGAGTAATAAAGTTGTGGTAGTATTCGGAATGGAAACACATTTGTGATACTAAGGTTGACGTGGTTATTAAAAGGTTATAGAACGCTAACGAGCAAAAGTGTAACCAGTATAATATTATGTACGGAAGATAGTAATGACTATGAACTGGAAAAGGATGGGTAGTGAGAAGCAAAAGCTATAATGCGAGAAGCTATAATGAGAATCTGTGCAATAGACTTGAAAGAATTTGGAATGATCACTTAACGCGGATTGAGTTTTCTTACGACAATAGATCATATGTCAGTATTGAGATATCGCCTTATGAGATCCTTGAGGGAAGACAATGTCGATCTCCCTTATGTTAGGATGAAGTTGTAGAGCGCAAGATGCTCGGACCCGCAGTAGTCCAAAGGACCAAGGATATACTAGATCTGATCAGAGGACGGCTGGTAGTAACCCAAGATGAACATAAGAAGTATGTTGATTTGACACGAAAGGACAAAGAATAGGAAGTAGGGGACCTAGTGTTGTTAAAGGTATCCCCTTGGAAACCCTTGGAAAGGATTGAGGAGGTTCGGAAAGAAAGGAAAGCTAAGTCTACAATTTGTTGGACCCTTGGATATATTAAGACGTTTTGGGAAGTTAGCATATGAGCTAGCCCTACCCCCGAACATGTAGAAAGTCATAACGTGTTCCACGTATCAATGTTAAGGAAGTATAATTCGGATGCCAGATAAATAGGGGCATATGAGCGCATAGACATGCAACCCGACGTAACCTATATGGAGCAACCAGGAAGGGGTTATAGAGTGAAAAAGAACAAGTGCTTAGGAGAAGGATTATCAAACTAGGCAGAGTTTGGTGGTGGGACCACAATGTGGGAAAATTTACTCGAGAGTTAGAAAGTGCAATGCTAAGAGAGTATCCCTATTCATTTTCTATCTGATTCCGGGACGGAATCCTTTTCAGGAGGGGAGACTGTAATAACCCCAATTTTTTTTGGAAATTTTTGAAACCCTTATGAATAGTGTTTTGCTGAATGAGAAAACTTTTCATGCCACACTATGTAGGGGTTCTGTTATTGGTCTTCTGGGATATTATTAGTACTCTATGTGGTATATAAGTGTATGTAAAGATCGTCAGAATCCAATTCCGAACACTTTAATTTTTCCCGGAAATCCACTAGATACGGAAAGAATTGAGTATAAGGTAACAGGATAAAAAGGATTTAAATTAAAGGATTATAAGAGAGGATCATAAAAGGATTATAATGTATTGAGAAAGGTTAAGGAAACCCAAGTAATAAGATCCCGGGTATGATCCCTCAAACGATAAATGAAAATGAAAGTTAAGCGAACCGTATAACAGATCAACGGTCATTAGGCAAACAATTAGGAGGTTAATCAAGGAGGTTAGGGATGATGAGGTCACCCAACCAATGAGAAGAGGGCAAGTAAGAGATGATGACACAATAAGGTGATGTAAGCATGACATAGGGAAGGAGGAGGTGTGGTTGGTTTATAACCACACAAAAATAAGGTTATTAAGGTAATTAACCAAAAACAAAACAAAAAACAACCAAGCTAAGTCAAACAAATCAAAAAACACAAAATCATTTCATTCTCATCATCTTGCTCTCAGCTTTTCATCTTTTTCAAAGGAAGAAAAATCCAAAACCAAGATCCAAGCTTTGTTAAATCATGAGGTAATTATCTAAGGTTCCTTATACATAGATATAGCTATCCCATGAGTTTAAGCTTCTAATTCCTTCACAATCTCTTCCAATAAATCATGGAAGAAGATGGTGAATAGTGTTTTTCAAGAACTAAAATTTTTGTTCTTGAAGTTTTGTTTAGTTTAAGCTTGGATAAGGACTTTAAGGATGATTCCAAACCATTCTCTTGATTCTCCACTCTCCAAGGAAGGTATAAACTCCAAACCCTAGCTTTAGTTTTGAGTAATTAGGAATGAATATGATTGATATAGAATATGTGAAGCATGATGCTTGATTGTTTAAAGTTTGGTTGAGTTTGTAGAGATTAGTTGGTTTTGTGGTATTTTTGGGGTTGTAAATCTTGATAATTAGTTAAGGAACCTAAGTAAAGCTTTTAGTTCATGTGGGGAATAAGTATAAATTGTTAATGTGGAGTTATTGGGGCTGTTATATGTAGGATGGATGGAGTTTTGATTGGGTTGTGAATTGGGATTGATTGGTGGTTGTTTTGGAATGGTTTAAATTTGGGAAATCGCGTAAACATAGCCGTCGTAATGCCCGATTTACCGTAGACTGTTTTTGTTCTTAACATCAGAACCCTTGAACTCAATGCTAGGTTTTGACCATTTCCATGTTTAGATAGTTCATGTTACGAGCTTCGTTTTGATATGTGGTTCGTTTGATTCCGATGAACGGTTTAGGAGAAATGGCCGTTTTAAGTAACGACGTTTCGCGAACGAACCCTTACCCCTCGCCTTACTTTGAAACATAGGTTAAAGACCTTAAAGGACTAATTGAAGTATGAAAGATTTATGTAAGGTGTAATAGGCAGTTGGTAAGACACTTGCGAAAGAATCGCCTTAAAACTCGTAATGGTTAATTTATTAAAAATGGTGGAGCCGAGGGTACTCGGGAGACTTATGAGAATCAGTAAGCGCAAAGCGAGCGTTAGAGTCTAAGTTGGTTAATGTATAGATTTACAAGTGACTTTGGTTTAATTCCAACTTACTTGTTGCTTATAGGTTACCAGACTCGTCCCGAGCCATTCGTAACCCCCCAGTCGCTCAGGCAAGTTTTCTACCCGTTATACTGTTGTTGTGATGTATATATGTATATGCATTATCTTGTGATAGATGCATGTTGGTTAATTAGCAAATTTTACGATATATTGAAGCATGCTGATATGGTATATATATGCATGCCTGTTTCGTATTCTTGCCATATATATCTGTTGGTTCGGTTGATAATACCTATGCTAGAGAATAGCGGTAATTTGCAGATACCCTTAGTATAGGGACCCAAGATGAAAACATTTTCTAAAACCGGGAGTCGAGGATCCCGAGTAGATTTTATATATATATATATATTTATATATATATATGGTTATAGTTTTCAAAACTATTAATCGAATAAGGTTTATTCGATAACTTTATTTATTTATTGAATATTATTTCGAATATTCATTCGAGGACTTATGACTCCTTTATATTATTTATTGAATATTACTTGGATATTCATTTGAGGATCTATGACTCCGATTATTTGCTGAGATATATTCTTTATTTTATTAAAGAATAATGTTTCGATAATCAAACTTATTTTCGATTATTCAAATAAAGATAGTACTTTTGTATAAGTATATCTTTGATTATTTAATTTTCATTCAAGTAAGAGTTTTAAAACTTCTACTTCAATTATTTTTATAAAGATTATTCTTTATGGAAATATTATTTAAATAATAATATTCAGATATTTTCTAATATATTGGGACTGATTTATTTTAATAAATCAGCAGTACTCCAAACATTCTTAAAAATGTTTTCGAGTCTTTAAAATGATTTTTAAAGTTAGAGTGGACCCCAAAACTCATTTTTTTTTATATTTAAGATCTTCCTTTCAAAGGGGATTTAAATACTCGCTCAAAACCTGGGGGATCCAGCTCTGTGGTGCATTTTACATTCGCAACGTGGTTGCTGTTTTGAGAAAACAAATGAATTGATTACTTACCCAACGTTCGGGAAGTAAGCCCATCTAATTGAGTCGGCATAAGCGACAGGCCGGGGTACGGTCTATCAAAGTGTAAGTGGCTGGGTGGCAGTCCATCAACGCGTAAGAGGCCGGGTGGCGGTCCAGCACAAGGTCCCTATGTGGCCAGGGTGATGACCGGTGGGGGATTCATCCATCTACTAGTAGAAAAGGTTACTTATTGGTATCTTTGCCTGATCAGCAAGATATCAGGTTTATGCCAAAATTTCTTTTCTTTCCAAATTCATTGGATATTGCAACTCTGTTCATACTTTACATGACAGAGGTTTTCAGGAAATGTATGAGAGATATATATAGGTGTATATATATATCGGGACTTAATGAAGTATCTCGTAACTTCATTTCATTCAATAATATTTCAAAGATTGAATCTATTCAAGTATTATCTTGTAGTCTCATCTATGTGATGAACTTTTGAACTAATTATAACTTGAACGGTGGTAGTTCAAGTAGTATTTGGAAAAGATATAAGTATATTGGAGTATCTTGTAACTTCATCTTTTAAACTTATATCTAGTAAATGATTATCTTATGCATGACAAAGATTTTCAGAAAAACGTTGAGACAAGGTTAGATATATGAGATCACCTTGCAACGATATTTTTATACAGTTATAAACTGAAACTCTGTGTATATTATGCATGGAAGAGGACTTCCAAGATTTTGAAAAGTATATATGTATATATACTGAATATTTTGCGACTTTATCGCATTAAGATATCAAACTTGGTTCATTTCTTTTGACCAAGACTTTCATGAGTACTATGAGAAGGCTCATATATTGTAAATTATTATACATATTATTTTGGTGGGCTTGCTGCTCACCCTTGCTTTCTTCTTTCATCACACACCATCAGATAGACAAGATGAACATGACCAAGCTCCCAATTCGCAAGCGGATAGGAAACGTTCCGCAGCTTTCTGGAAGCGTTGAGGCCGCTGTAGCTGAGGTAGAAATTACCAATAGGCTAAGTTTTTAACTAATAATGTACCAGACTTATGTATATTATGAATTGTAATAATGGCAAGGAAATGTAAATTTATTCAGAAAACCTTTTAAGGTGTATTGGCAGATAATTATGGAATAAAATGACTTGTGATTATTTTTGGATGTTCATCTCTGAGACTATA
Organism: Apium graveolens; assembly: GCF_009905375.1. NCBI lineage: Eukaryota > Viridiplantae > Streptophyta > Magnoliopsida > Apiales > Apiaceae > Apium > Apium graveolens. The sequence goes on from NC_133652.1 coordinate 48,073,632, forward strand.
ACGTGTGGTGTGTGTGTTTATTGTGGGGTCACAGTACAGAGTAGTTGATTAATTATTAAGATTGGGTGTTATTAAGGGAAATGGAACTCGTGACAACCCGGATCCCCGACCCCGGATTTGGGGGTGTTACAAAGATTGCTAACAAGACTAACCCCAAGTTAAAGAATGAAAATAAAATGATACAAAAGTTGATACAACACTTGTGCATTGAACATTTGACAGCTTACAATAATTAAGTAAAGACTGAGCTGTCTGATTCTTTCTCAATTATGTTCTTAATTTGCACAAGTATTTCCAATTCTTCTAGGACGGGGGTGTCAGTTAGAGCCTCTATTATTTTCAGCAAATCTGGCTTAGGATAACTAGCTAACATCCATGTCCTGTATCTTGATAAAGAGCCAGCTTTTATATTCAGAAATCTTCCATCCTTTGATATTCTGCTCTTGCCTGCTACCTTCAACTCTTCTGATCTTATGATATACTCAGATCATAGATGTTGATGATATTATTAGCTCCAGTAATCTTTGACATCATCTATTATATATTATACATTGCAATAAATTTTATATTGGGATTTCCTAGAACCAAAATGAATAATAATATGGGTTAGAATATGTAGGTGATGTGTCCAGGTTAGTATATTTTTTTACTAAATATTAAAAAAAAATTGCTCGATGAATACATTCGATTGTGATTCAAGGAAATTAAGGTATGATAATAAGTTTGTACGTCATTCGTATCCAGTTAAGATTTTCTATTTGATTCTAAATCCTGGAGTGGATTTAGTAATATTTAGAAACCGAAAACGCCATGGTCTCGGTATACCATTCGCAGATGAATGAAAAGATTAAGAGAAACGATTAAAGAGCCTCGAATATGGTTGGAAGCGATAACAAGCTAGGCTAATTGAACAAAAAAATATGTGGAAAATGAAGTGAAATAACCAGTAAATGTTGGAAGCATTCATGAGCCCGAATTATTAGAATTAGAAAGAGAAGAAAATTTGTATATATTATGTTAGTCCTTTTGAGACAGTAAGATAGGCAGGAATATTGTGAGTGAGTTGGCTTTATCGCCACACGTGTAGCGAGTTCATAGGGTGCTTATGTGTATAGCCGGGAAGAGTAAATTTAGCTCCATTATATATAAAATGGAGACTTGAGTTAGATGTATGAGCAACTGGTAGAATATGATGTCAGCAAAAGGCTGTTGAGTAATGATTGATGTTGTGAGTTAAAGTTTATGAAAAAGTTATAAGGTTGAGAGGTCAACCTGAGAAATTATAAGTGAGATACTTGAAAGTATCATTATCTGCTCCTTAATGTGACTCTAAGGACAAAATCCTTTAAAGGGGGAAAGATGTAACGATCGAGAAATTTACGAGTGTTTTGTGATAGATTACTTGAGTATTATGTGATTGATGCTATTATAAATTATGATTGGTCATAAAAGATAATCTGTTATATGTTATATGTGGTTTGTGTGGTTCGGGTTATTTTCAGGAAATTTATTACGTGTTAAATGGATTCATATTAAAAGTTATAATTTCCAAGATTCGTTTTAATAGCTGGTATTTTGTAATGATAAATTGGCCTTATTTTGCAATCTATGGCGTATACCATATTGATTTTCCGAACATCCAGTTAATTTAGAAAATATTTTGTTTCTTGAAAAATGACTTTTCCAGGCCTCTACCAGGACGTCAAAGCCCACAAAAATCGTACTTTTTTATAATATTGTGGGACTATTAAATATTCATTATTTTTGTATTTTTGGATTATTCATAATTTTTGGGAAATTTTGGTATAATTTTTGTATTTATTGGATTAAAAGTTACTCCCCGTTAATTATTAATTTTGGGCTAATTATTTTATTAAATGATATAATTAGGCCCCAAATAATTTTGGGGAATATTATTTCTACAACTATATATACAGTTTAACTATTATTTAATTATTAATTAATTATATAAAAATTAGAAAAATATCAAAAATTCAGTTTATTCTTTCAAATAATCGGGGTTAGGGTTTATGTGTTCTTGGCCATCAAGTGCAGATTTGAAGGTGATATGGGACTCCAAATCACAAGTGTAAATATTCATTTTGAAGCCCTTGATCCCCTCTATCATACTCTGCCATCAATTTGTTCAAACGACTGGTAATTTTTCAAACCCAATTTCTAGGGTTCTTGGGTCGAATTGGGGCTTTTAATTCCAGGGTTTTTGGTTGTTTTTGATGATTGATTAAGCATTCTGATGAAATATGCAATCAATTCATATATCTTAGTATATCAAACGATTACTCGTAGTGTTAAGTCGAGTAATTGAATTTTATGATTTATGTTTTTCAATTTCTGGGTTATACATGTTGTTTTGGTTCGTTTTGATTATAATTTGTCAATTTTGATTAAGAAACGAAAGATTCCGTTTCTTTGCCAGAAAATGGCCGAGTTCTTCTCGGATTTGTGCCGGAATCGATGAGTTCATCATTTATTGATGTTGTTGTTTTGGGATTCTGATTTTTGATCGTTGTTAGATGAATTCAGGAGTAAAAACCTCGAGTTTCCATGTGATTTTGACCCCGAATCGGGGCTGGGGCCGCGAATTTTCGGCGATCGGAAACTGGAGAAGCTCGTCTGTTCCGACGGGTGTTTATCCCAGTTCCGGTCACCCTCCCCGTTCTGGCCGCCCTTCGATCCATTCTCTGGTGCAGCTGTTCTGAATTCTTGTATCTGAAATTCTGATTTTTAAAATAATTTATTTAAAAATAATTTATAAATTCTAAAAAGAATTTTTTTTTTTGAATTCAAAATAAATTTAGTTAATTATTATAATTAATTAACTAAAATATTTTAAAGTCCAGAAAATTATTTTCTTTTATTATTTTTAAAGATTTAAAATTTGATTTAGTTATTTATAATTTATTTTAATTTATAATTTATGGGTTTAATTATTTAATTAATTAATTTAATTAAATAATTTAATCTATAAATAGTTAAGTAAAATGTAATTATTTATAATTAAGCCAAATAATAATTTAAAAATCATTTTATGCTTTTAAAATTATATAAGAGTATTTAAAATTCAATTAATATTATTATTAATATTATTATTCTTATTTTATTCATAATAAATAGACCGTTCGTCTGTTTAATACGAAACGAACGCGTCTAGACTCAGAAAAATATTCTGCTTCTATTAAAAATACTTTCGAGGCCTAAATACTTTTGTATCGAAAGGTCGTATGTTTTATGAATCATTTTAAGTCGATTATTGATCGATAAATACTGTTTTGACCTGGTTTCAGTTCTAGAAGTCTCGAGTCCAACCTTTTAACGATTGGACTTAAGTGTTATATGAATTATATGTGACTACGTGTTATATGAATAACATTATTACATGCCTTATGTATACGTGTTATGTGAATTATGAGTCAACATGTCTTTTAAACGTTATCTGATCAGAATATAATCCTTATCTGTTATTATCGGGTGGGTAGACGATAAGAATAAATGTATGATGGACAATTATACGTTGTCAGTTAATTGCAATAGTATCTTTTATTATAGATACACATAATTCGAGATATTCAAAGCCAGACAGTGATAGTAAAAGTAAATATTGATTGTATGGGGTATTGAGACAAGTGAATACAGAATAGAGATAAACAGAGAATGGCAATTAACAAGAAAGGTCAGATAGCCTGTCGATGAAAAACACAGATATACCAGAACTGAGTGATATGGAAGATAGTTAAAAATCAGAGGGTTATCAATTGAGGCAAGTATTCCTGAATTTTCTTATAATATACTACAAATATCTCTTTCCTATTCTAAGTTCAGAATAGTTAAATGTTTTACATTTCGCTGCAATTACTCTTAATTATGCAAGTCCGTTCCATTATTATTCCCTCATTATTGATTGATCTCTATACCTATTATTTCGGGTTATTTGCGAACCCTGAATCGGGATATTTTGAAATCAAAGTGATTTGACATCAAAATACTCTACGGACTGGATGGATACGATGAGGGCCAGGAATGAGCTGGACCCTAAGGGCCAGAGATGGATGGACCATGATTATTAGGCCATCGTGCCTGGGTACCCTATATGTTGGTGGGTCTCTACAGTTGGGTATAGATTCGCGCTATATCTTGAGTGATCAGCAGGTTATAGTGCATATGTTGGTTCTAGTGTCTAGTCTAATTTATTGTTAATCACCATTAATGGCATTCCTTCTTGAAAGGTTTTATAATTACAAAACCAGACAAAGATCTGATTAAAGAGATGAATCAGTGAATTGCTCATTGCTTTTAATTTATGATTGAGGGCTAATGAAGGCCAATTTTTATTCGCTCAACTACTGCAAATAAATAAAAATGTTTATAAATCATTTAAAGATTCTGTGCAGAAGTCTCTTTGATGTGATACCTGAAAACCTATTATGATACTTGATGGGCATTTTTGGCTCACTCTTACTTTTTGAATTCTTATTTCTTTCAGTATCAATGAGGATAAAAGTGAATAGCCTTAATAGACAGCAGAATTGGAGAGATCCCAGCTGAAGGAAGTTGGAGATGTAAGAGTGAATAAGATGAGGACGTTAGTAAAGAGGTATCAAAATTTATTTAGTTGTTATAAATTTTAGAAGGTTAAATTCTTGTTTCATACCATAGCCTATAAATGATCCGGAATTGAGGGGTTATCTGTGTATATTTTTTTTAATATACAGGTTTATATTGTTTAAAGTTGTTAAGTGACACCCAATCCTGACCCCGGATTTGGGGATGTTACATGGCCATAGATTTGCAATGAAGAAATTGAGTATAATTGGTATTTATGAGTGAAAAGATAATGAGAAGCTTTGAGAGCGAAGGGTTGTATTTATAGAAAAGAAAGTAGAAACTGAAGATACTCTTTGATTGACCATGCAATAATTAAATATACTAAGCATACACGATTACGCGTATCTAGGCAAGCAAAAAGTAATCTCTCTCTTCGTATTCCTATCCCCAATGTAAATACTCAAGTATCAACGGATACTTGCATCAGTAGCTAACCCATATTATCAATTAAAAGATATTCCACTCACTCACTGATTAATTAAAAATACTGTTAACAATTTATTTCGAATAAATTCAAAATAATCAATGAAGTATAATAGTCAATCATGGTTTGACCATTATCAGTATCTTAATTACTAGTATCAGGATTGAACAACTACCGATATAAACTATTAGTCAAAACAAGTCTAACTAATAACAGAGTTTATAAGCATAATCAGTAGTTCAACATGCAATTTTCACATAAGATCATTTAGCACAGTTTGCATATTATCATGGCATCAAGCATTTAGCACAAAAATCAGTATCTAACATGTACTGACACATAATAAGATACTATGCTTCAAAAAATTCGCAAGACTTAATTATCAGAGTTTGAGAACTGTCCTGAAATCATTCCCAATTCATTCACCAATCTTGTGAATGTGGCTTCACAGAGAGGCTTGGTGAATATATCTGCTACTTGTTGATCTGTTCGAGTAAAGACCAATTTCACTATACCAGCTTCCACATGTTCCCTTATGAAATGGTATCTGATACTGATGTGCTTAGTCATTGAATGTTGCACTAGATTTCCTGTCACTGCAATAGCACTTTGATAATCACAATATATAGGAATAGAATAATAGTCTAACCCATTATCCAGCAGCTAATTCTTCATCCATAGAATCTGAGTACAACAACTTCCTGCAACAATGTATTATGCTTCTGCAGTTGAAGTGGAAATTGACTTTTATTTCTTGCTGTACCAAGAAACCAATCTGCCTCCAAGAAAATGGCAGCTTCCAGAAGTACTTTTCCTATCTATTTTGCATCCTGCAAAATCAGCATTTGAATATCCAATTAGCTTAAAGTCTGAATCTCTAGGATACCATAATCCCAGATTCATGCTGCCTATGAGATACTTGAAAATTCTTTTCACAGTTAATAGATGAGGTTCTCTAGGGTCAGCTTGAAACCTTACGCATAGACATGTAACATACATGATATCAGGTCTACTAGCAGTCAGATATTGGAGTGAGTCAATCATACCTCTGTAGTTAGTTATATCTACTGAAGAACCAGTATTTAAATTTAACTTGGTTGCAGTGGCCATAGGAGTTGATGCAGTTGAGCAGTCTTGCATTCCAAATCTTTTGAGTAAGTTCCTGGTGTATTTGGATTGATTTATGAATATTCCTTCACCGGTTTGTTTAACTTGTCACCCCAAAAAGTAACTCACTTCTTCCATCATACTCATTTGATACTTGGACTACATTAGCTTTGCAAATCTCTCACAAAGTTTGTCAATACTAGATCCAAAAATGATATCATCAACATATATCTGTATTAATAACAAGTCCTTACCATGATATTTATAAAAGAGAGTTGTATCAATTGTACCTCTTGTGAAACCACTCTCTAGCAGAAATAGAGCAAGTGTTTCATACCAGGCCCTTGGAGCTTGCTTCAATCCATAGAGTGCTTTATCCAATAAGTAGACATGATCTGGATACTTTGGATCAATGAACCCTGGAGGTTGTTCAACATAAACTTCCTCTTCGAGTTCTCCATTTAAAAATGCACTCTTCACATCCATTTGGAACACCTTAAACTTCTTGTGAGCAGCATAGGAAAGAAAGATCCTTATTGCCTCTAGCCTTGCAACTGGAGCAAATGTCTCATCATAATCAATGCCTTCTTGTTGTGAGTAACCCTTTGCAACCAGTCTTGCTTTGTTCCTTGTAACAATGCCCTCACTGTCAGCTTTGTTTCTGAACACCCACTTTATGCCAACTACAGATCTGTTCTTTGGTCTTGGCACAAGAGTCTAGACTTTGTTCCTTTCAAACTCATTGAGTTCCTCTTGCATTGTTGTGACCCAGTTAGCATCTTGTAGAGCTTCTTCAACCTTTTTAGGTTCAATTTGAGATAGAAAAGAATGGTAAAGACATTCATTCTGAGTGGCTTTTCTTGTTCTTAAACCACTGTCAGGGTTTCCAATGATTAAGTCAGGTGTGTGTGACTTAGACCATTTTCTTGCTGATGGAAGTTGACTCCTTGAAGAAGAACCTCACACCAGCCTCGGCCTAGGCACCGACTTCCTTCTTCTTAGTCTTCTTCTTCCCTCGGATTCAGTATAGCCTTCTTTAGATTATTCCTTGATTCATGAATTCTCTGTTATTTCTTTTAGTACCACTGTTGTTTCTTGATGCTCCCCCTAAATCAGTGTTCTCATGGTTATCAGTATTTGATTCATCAGAGTTTGAGGAAGATGAGTCTGATGATCTTTCTACTGATGTTTCTTGAGTTGAATCACTTGCAGTAGTCTCTGGATCTGTGTCATGTTACTCCCCCCTCAACATGTGCTTCATCAGCTTTCAGATCAAACTTGGTAAGCTGCTCCGGATGAGTTTTGAGAACAAAACACTTACAACCAAATATATGAAAGTATTTCAAATTTGGCTAGTTTCCTTTCACCATCTCAAATGGTGTATTTCCATGCTTGTTGATCAATGTTGCATTTTGTGTAAAGCAAGCAGTTTGCATAACCTCAGCCCAGAAGTAGGTAGGCAATCTTGCTTCTTCTGCATGGTTTTTGCAGCTTCTATCAGGGTTCCATTCTTTCTTTCAACAACTCCATTTAGTTGTGGAGTTCCAGGAGCATAAAACTCTTGTTTTATCCCCTTGAGTTTGCTGAACTCTTCTATAGAGCTATTCTTGAATTCAGTTCCATTATCACTTCTGATGATCTTTACTTTGTATGTTGATCCTTTCTCCAGCTCCCTCACATGATAAAGAAGAATGGATGGAGTTTCATCCTTGGTGTGCAGAAAATACACCCATGTGTATCTTGTATATTTATCAACAATCACAAGTGCATACCTCTTCTTGGAAATAGACATAACATTCACTGGACCAAAGAGATCAACATGAAGTAGATGATATGGTTCAAGAATTAAGGATTCGGTTTTACTCTTAAAAGACGTCTTCATTTTATTGGCTTTCTGGCATGAATCACATAAGCCATCAGGAGTAAACACTACATTGGGCAATCCTCTTACAAGATATTTCCTCACAAGTTCATTGATATTGTTGAAGTTGAGGTGAGAAAGTCTTTTATGCCAGTTCCAGCTGTCTTCCACAGATGTTCTACTTAGTAGACAACCTTCTGAATTATCAGTTCTTGTGGAGACCTTGGCTTCATATAAACTACCATATCTCACACTAGTCAATGTGATCTTGCCATCATACTTATTGACAATTTCACAACGCTCCTTATAAAAATTGACATGGTAACCTCTGTCACAAATTATTGACTCACACTGATCAGATTATGCTTGAGTCCTGCAACTAGAGCTACATTTTCAATGATGACATTTCCAACTTTGATTTTTCCATATCCCAAGATTTTCCTAATTTGCCATCTCCATAAGAAACGCTTGGGCCAACCTTCTCCTCAAATTCTGATAGCAGGGATTTATAACCAGTCATATATCCTGAGCATCCACTGTCCAAGACTAGAGCATTCCTCATGTCACCCTGCATTCAGTAATTTAAATCAGTTAGTGTTTTTAAGGACCCAAGCTTTCTTGGATCCTTTGGCCTTTTTAAGTTTGTTAACATATGCAGCAGACGACTTCATATCAGAGTTTATGTTAACATTCTTTCTATTAGTATTTATACATGCAGAAACATATTTTGCTTTGACTAAAGAGGGTTTCAGTTTAGAAAATCATAATATAAACTGTGATACTCTTACATGTATAAATAGAGTGCCAAACACTACCACAATGAAAACAAGGATTTTGTGGTTTATATATAGCTGTTCTATTCCTAAACTCTGATATAGAAGGAACAACTTTTATCTCTTTATTCTTCCTGCAAGAATTAGCAAGATGATTAGTGCTACCACAGTTTGAACAGGTCTTTCTAGCTGCATTAGGTGGGGTTATATAGTTTCCATTCTTATTAACACCTACCTTGTCATTCCTATTTTTCCTAGACCTTTTCCTCTTATCTTTCATGTGTAAATTCTTCAGCTTTTGCTTAAGCTATTTATGAGTCACTGAACCAATATTTACTGAGTTTGTGTGAACTTGTTCACTCTTTTCAGTAATTAAGTTTGATCTAGGTGCTGAGGTAGTACCTTCCTCATAAATTGACTTAAAATAATTAGCACTAGAATTAAACTTAATGGTCTTTATTTGAACCTTGTTCAATTTGACCTCGCTATCAGTTTTTATTGGTTATGTTTTCTCAGTTTCTGTTTCACTTTTCTTATCAGAATTAGATCTAGCTGAATATCCTAATCCTGATCCTCAACAATCCTTTTCTAAGATTTCCTGAGTTGTCTATCCTGAGTTAGTCCAAAGTTTAATGACTTCTCTCTCTTTAGCTAGCTCCTTTTCTAGATAAGCATATTTTTCTAACAATTTTTCTTTAACATAAACAATATTGTCTCTTTCTTTTTGTTTTTTTAGCATAGAAAGCAACTCAGTTTCTAGGTAATCATTCAATTTCTTAAGCACAGAGTTTTCACTCTTTATTCTATTATTCTCTAAGGTTTGATCCCTAAAACTAACATGAAGAGTCTTAAGAAATAATCTTAACTCATAGATATCATCAGTATTAAATACAAGAGTAGACCGAGATACCTTTAATTCAGCATTGTTGGTCTCAACATCAGCATTTTCCATGAGAGTATAATTGATCCCATCATCTGCGTCTGATGAATCATCCCAGTTTCTCTTCTTTGAGATCAAAGCTTGTTTCTTCTCAGCTCTAGGTTTTCTGCAGTCAGCTGCAAAGTGTCCAAGTCCATCACAGTTGTAACATCTCTCTTTTGACTTGTCAGGTTTTCCAGATCTAGCTACCTTCCAACCAGTATCTCTTCTGTTGTTCCTCTTATCAGAGTTTGAGGAACTGGAATCTTTTCTGGAAAATCTTCTCCCTTTCTTGAAGTTTCTGTAGACCATCTTCTTGAAACTTTTAACCAGTAGGGTAGCCATTTGATCCATATCTTCATTGTTGTTATGATCACTATCAGTATCTGATTCAATGTCAGGATTTGAGTCATCATCAGAATTTGATGATTCAGTATCTGACTTAACAATCATGGCTTTCCCTTTGGAGTAGCTTTTCCTCCTAGCTTTCTCCTTTGGCTTCTCTTCAACTTGGAGTGCAACTGGTCTAGCTTTTGATCCTTTTCTCTTGCTCCTTTGCTCCATCTCTAGTTCATGAGTTTTCAGAACTCCATAGATCCCATCTAGAGGTGTGATGTCAAGTTGATAGTTATTCCTGATTGATGTGACTTTAAAGTCCCACTTTTCAGGAATCGCAAGTAGGAACTTCAAGTTTGAGTCCTCCAAATCATATTCTTTGTTGACAAGGGATAAGTCAATTAGCAACTTCTAAAATATGTCATAGATCTCAGTTAGGGATTCATTGCCCCTTGAGTCAAAGTGCTCATATTCTTGAGTAAATATTGTCCTCCTGTTCTTCTTGATAGCAGTTGTACCTTGACACTTTACTTCTAAAGCATCCTATATTTTTTTTGATGTTTTACATCCAATGACTCTATTGGACATAACACTATCAAGGCTGCTGTGCAGGATATGTCTAACCTTAGTATCCTTCATGATAGATGAGATATCTTCAGGAGTAAAGTCCTTCCTGTCTTTTTCTATCATCTTCTCTGGTTCTCCTGCAACCGAAATAACTACCTTCATTGGTTTATGAGGACCATCATAGATCCTGTAACACCCCCAAATCCGGGGTCGGGGATCCGGGTTGTCACGAGTTCCATTTCCCTTAATAACACCCAATCTTAATAATTAATCAACTACTCTGTACTGTGACCCCACAATAAACATACACACCACACGTTATAGTCTCAGAGATGAACATCCAAAAATAATCACAAGTCATTTTATTCCACAATTATCTGCCAATACACCTTAAAAGGTTTTCTGAATAAACTTACATTTTCTTTGCCATTATTACAATTCATATTATACATAAGTCTGGTTTATCAATAGTTGAAAACCTATCCTATTAGTAGCTCCTACCTCAGCTACGGCGGCATCAACGCCTATAGGAAACTGCGGAACGTTTCCTATCCGCTCGCGAATTGGGAGCTTGGTCCTATTCATCTTGTCTATCTGATGTTGTGTGATGAAAGAAGAAAGCAAGGGTGAGCAACAAGCCCACCAAAATAATATGTATAATGATTAACAATATATGAGCCTTCTCATAGTACTCATGAAAGTCTTGGTCAAAAGAAACGAACCAAGTTGATATCTTAATGCGATGAAGTCGCAAAATATTCAGTATATATATACATATACTTTTCAAAATATGGGAAGTCCTCTTCCATGCATAATACACACAGAGTTCCAGTGTATAACTGTATAAAAATATCGTTGCAAGGTGATCTCATATATCTAACCTTGTCTCAACGTTTTTCTGAAAATCTTTGTCATGTATAAGATAATCATTTACTAGATATAAGTTTAAAAGATGAAGTTACAAGAAACTCCAATATACTTATACCTTTTCCAAATACTACTTGAACTACCACCGTTCAAGTTATAATTAGTTTCAAAAGTTCATCACACTGATGAGACTACAAGATAAGACTTGAATAGATTCAATCTTTGAAATATTTTGAAGGAAATGAAGTTATGATATACTTCATTAAGTCCCGATATATATATATACACCTATATATATACATACGTTTCCTGAAAACCTCTGTCATGTAAAGTATGAACAGAATTGCAATATCCAATAAATTTGGAAAGGAAAGAATTTTGGCATATCTTGCTGATCAGGCAAAGATACCAATAAGTAACCTTTTCTACTAGTAGATGGATGAATCCCCCACCGGTCATCACCCTGGCCACATAAGGACCTTGTGCTGGACCGCCACCCGGCCTCTTACGCGTTAATGGACTGCCACCCAGCCACTTACACTTTGATAGACCGTACCCCGGCCTGTCGCTTATGCCGACTCAATTAGATGGGCTTACTTCCCGAACGTTGGGTAAGTAATCAATTCATTTGTTTTCTCAAAATAGCAACCACGTTGCGAATATAAAATACACCACAGAGCTGGATCCCCCAGGTTTTGAGCGAGTATTTAAATCTCCTTTGAAAGGAAGATCTTAAATATAAAAAAAATGAGTTTTGGGATCCACTCTAACTTTAAAAAAATCATTTTGAAGACTCGAAAACATTTTTTAAGAATGTTTGGAGTACTGCTGATTTATTAAAATAAATCAGTCCCGATATATTAGAAAATATCTGAATATTATTATTTAAATAATATTCTCATAAAGATAATCCTTATAAAAATAATCGAAGTAGAAGTTTTAAAACTTATACTTGAAATGGATATTAAATAACCAAAGATATACTTATATGAAAGTACTATCTTTATTTGAATAATCGAAAATAAGTTTGATTATCGACACCTTATTCTTTAATAAAATAAAGAATATATCTCAGCAAATAATCGGAGTCATAGATCCTCAAATGAATATTCAAATAATATTCAATAAATAAAATAAGCTGAGTCATAAGCCCTCGAATGAATATTCGAAATAATATTCAATAATAAAATAAAGGAGTCATAAGTCCTCGGATGAATATTAATAATATTCAATAATAAAATAAAGGAGTCATAAGTCCTCGGATGAATATTTGAAATAATATTCAATAATAAAATAAAGTTATCGAATAAACCTTATTCGATTAATAGTTTTGAAAACTATAACCATATATATATAGATATATATATATAAAATCTACTCGGGATCCTCGACTCCCGGTTTTAGAAAATGTTTTCACCTTTGGGTCCCTATACTAAGGGTATATGCAAAATACTGCTATTCTCTAGCATAGGTATTATCAACTGAACCAACAGATATATATGGCAAGAATATGAAACAGGCATGCATATATATACCATATCAGCATGCTTCAATATATCGCAACATTTGCTAATTAACCAACATGCATCTATCGCAAGATAATGCATATACATATATACATCACAACAACAGTATAACGGGTAGAAAACTTGCCTGAGCGACTGAGGGTTACGAATGGCTCGGGACGAGTATGGTAACCTATAATCAACAAGTAAGTTAGAATTAAACCAAAGTCACTTGTAAATCTATACTCTAACCAACTCAGACTCTAACGCTCGTTTTGCGCTTACTGATTCTCTTAAGTCACTCGAGTACCCTCGGCTCCACCATTTTTAATAATTTAACCATTACGAGTTTTAAGGTGATTCCTTCGCGAGTGTCTTACCAACTGCCTATTACACCTTACATAAATGTTTCATACTTCAATTAGTCCTTTAAGGTCTTTAACCTATGTTTCAAAGTAAGGCGAGGGGTAAGGGTTCGTTTGCGAAACGTCGTTACTTAAAACGGCCGTTTCTCCTAAACCGTTCATCGGAATCCAACGAACCACATATCAAAACGAAGCTCGTAACATGAACTATCTAATCATGGAAATGGTCAAAACCTAGCAGTGAGTTCAAGGGTTCTGATGTTAAGAACAAAAACAGTCTACTGTAAATCGGGCATTACGACGGCTATGTTTACGCGATTTCCCAAATTTAAACCATTCCAAAACAACCACCAATCAACCCCAAATCAATCATACAACCAACATCCATCCATAACACACTCCAACAGCCCCAACAACGCAATATTATCAACTTTATACTACCCTCAAACATGAAATAAAAGCTATACTTAAGTTCATTAACCAATAATCAAGATTTACAACTTCAAACTCATTACAAATCCAACCACACTCTAAGTATACCAGGATCATGTTCCTCATGAACTATAACAATCAAAACCATTCCTAATACTCAAAAGTAAAGCTAGGGTTTGAAGTTTTATACCTTCTTGAAGCTTTTAATCAATGAAAGATCCTTGGAATGCCCATGGAAGCCTTGATCTATGCTTAAGCTACCTTGTCCTTACAAATAAAATCAAGAATCAAAAATTTGTTCTTGAAAGTTACTATTCACCCTAAACTTTTAGGAATTGATTAACTAGGTAAACCTTGGATTCTTGGATCCAAACTTATAGCATAACTAAGTTATGAATTATGGAAGCTAAAGAAACAAACCTTATAATTTTTGAAGGTGTGTAGCTTGAGTTTTTGAAAAACTCCTCCTTGTTTTTCTTTCAAAAGCTGAGAGCAAGATGAAGAAGATGAAAAAAAATTTGTGATTTGCTTTGATTTGTTTTGGTTGGTTGTTTTTAGCTTGCTTTTGGTTAATTACCTTTTTAACCATCAACTTTGTGTGGTTCTAAATCAACCACACCTCCTTCCCCCTCATGTCATGCTTATGTCACATTTGTTATGTCATCATCCCTTACTTGCCCTCTTCTCATTGGTTGGGTGACATCATCCCCTCTAATCTCTTTGATTAGCTTCCTAATTGTTTGCCTAATGACCGCTGATCTGTTATACGGTTCGCTTAACTTTCGTTCTCGTTTCTTGTTTGAGGGATCATACCCGGGATCTTATTACTTGGGTTCCCTTAACCTTTCTCAATACATTATATTCCTTTTATGATCCTCTCTTATTATCCTTGAATTTAAATCCTTTTAATCATGTTACCTTATACTCAATTCTTTCCGTATCTAGTGGATTTCCGGGAAAAATCAAAGTGTTCGGAATTGGATTCTGACGATCTTTACATACACTTATATACCATATAGAGTGCCAATAAAATCTCAGAATATCCATAAAAGAACCCCTACCTAGTGTGGCATGAAAAGTTTTCTCATTCAGCAAAAACACTATTCATAAGGGTTTCAAAATTTTTCCAAAAATTGGGGTTATTACAGATCCTGCTTAAATATTCAGGATCTGTGGCTTCCAAACACATGGCCATCCTGACTTTCCAGATTAGATATTCATGCACTTTCAGGATAGGCACCTTGATTGCTTCATACCTACTCATGTTGTTGCTTATCTGTGATGTGGCTGGGGGTTGTGGCTTCGGATCCAGATTCTGTGTTTCTTCTTTTCCTTTGTCTGACATGGTTGATCAATCTTCAGATCTTAAACTATGTGTACGTTAACAGCAAGCTCTGATACCAATTGTTAGGCCATTAATCAACTATAGAGGGGGTGAATACAGTTAATTTAATCAACTAGACAAAGCTTCAACATAATCAACAGTTTTTATATCAATCTTATAAAAACTTATTACACAAGTACTATCTCGAAAGTATGAACAAATATCCTTGAGATCTGCTAGGTTATGCGAAAGATATAACAATGACATAATGCTTTTAGAATGAACCTAAACTATGCTTTATATAGAGCACAACTACCAATGTATAAGGAATCATATTCTATTAACAACAAGGAAACCTGTACTATTGCTTCTGAGATAAAATCCTCTACCGACTTGAGTTCCTGTTTCCTTTTCCTCTTCAAAGATCAACTGATGTGACAAATACTGATTTCATCATCCGTTAACATCATCATCCATTGATATCGTTATCCGTCGAATATCAACATCCGTCGATATCATCATCATCCGTCAATGCTTATAATCATCATCTGTCGATGCTTATCACCGTCATCCGTCGATGTTAGTAATTACCATCTGTAGATGCTTCTAATAGTTTCTATTTGATATCATCAATTTCTCCTAACATATTTATTCTAGCACAAAACAAACAAAGTTATTCTAGCATAAACAGAGAATCAGAATGACCAAGGAATTTGTTGTCAGAGTTACCTAGGGTCTGAAGCTCAAAAATCATACAGAATTTCTCGGAAAATATGATACAATCACACATAATATAAACAGGGTACTCAGATTAGTTGCACAACATCTTAAGCATGATGTAAATCCTATAAATAAGAGTTATGATATGATCACAAATGAGATTACAAGGTCTTAGATCAAAGTGCAAACAATATTGAGATGTGTGTGTGCACTAAAATAAATATCAATATCATGATTATTTGCATCAGAGTAAACATATAACATGTAAACATTCAAACAACTCATATATTGCATCAAAAACTCAAACTTACTTACCACTAGCATATAATATGTAACGCATGGTAACCAGTTAGATTCAAAACAAGTTTATAAACATAAATATATTTATATATATATATATTTATATATATATATAATGAATTAGATATGTAAACTTACTTTCCCCTCAAAACGTCATCATAGGGGTAGTAAAGTTTACCCGAATCAAATTACAATTGTTGATTTTCAATTAATTGGACAAATGCAACATGCCAAGTTCACTAACCAACTTATTGAAAGTAACTTCATCAAGTGGCTTCGTGAAAATGTCTGTAATTTGATCCATTATGGGAACATAATGAAGTTCCATAATACCATTCATAATATGCTCTCTTATGAAATGATACCTTATATTAATGTGTTTGGTTCTTGAATGCTAAACATGATTGTTTGAGATTCTTATAGCACTTGTGTTGTCACATTAGATAGGAATATTCTTCAATTCAAGTCCATAGTCCTGAAGTTGGTTTCTCATCCAAAGAATTTGAGAACAGCGGCTTCCAGCAGCAATATATTCAGCTTCAGTAGTAGAGGTAGAAACTGAATGATGCTTCTTACTAAACCAAGAATTCTTCTTCCAAGAAACTGACAGCTTCCTGAAGTACTCTTTCGATCAATCTTACAACCAGTGTAATCTAAGTCTGTGTAGCTGATGAGATCAAAGCCTGTATCTTTAGGATACCAGATACCTAGATTAGGTGTACCCTTCAGATATCTGAAAATTCTTTTAACAACTATAAGATGAGATTCCTTCGGATCAGCTTCGAACCGTGTACACAAGCATGTAGTAAACATAATATCTGGACAACTTGCGGTAAGGTAGAGTAATGAACCAATCATGCCTCGATAATTAGTGATGTCCATCTTCTTACCAGACTTGTCTTGATCAAGTTTTGTGGCAGTTGCCATCAGAGTCTTAGCAGGTGTTGAATCTTCCAACTAATATTTCTTCATAAGGTCTCTGATGTACTTCGTTTGATAAATGAAGATACCATCTGGCTTCTGACTCACTTGAAGTCCAATAAAGAAGTTCAACTCACCCATCATACTCATCTCGTACCCACTCTGCATAAGCTTAGCAAACCTTGCACAAAGTGCATCATTCTTAGACCCAAATATAATGTCGTCAACATAGACTTGCATAAGTATGATATCATTTTTATGATTCTTATGAAATAGAGTCTTATCTATGACACCTCTATTGAAACCATTTTCAAGAAAAAATCTGAGAGAATGTCATACCATGTTCTCGGCGCTTGCTTTAGACCATAAAGAGCCATGAAGAGAAAATAGAAAATATCTTCAAACTTAAGATCTATGAAGCCAGGGGGTTGCTCCACATAGACCTCTTCTTCAAGCTCACCATTCAGGAAAACACTTTTCACATCCATCTGATATACCTTGAAATTTGAATATGCTGCAAATGCTAAGAACATCCTGATGGTTTCAAATCTAGAAAATGGTACAAAGGTTTCATCATAGTCAATCCCTTCTTCTTGAGAATATCCATTAGCAACCAGTCTCGCCTTGTTCCTTGTTATCACTCCATATTCATCAAGCTTGTTTCTAAAAACCCAGTTTATGCCAATCACTGATTTGTCTTTAGGTCTGGGTACAAGTTTCCACACTTTCTGTCTTTCTAACTGATTGAGTTCCTCTTGTATAGCAATCACCCAATCAGGATCCCCAAGAGTTTCATCTACTTTCTTTGGCTCCATTTGAGATAAAAACCCAGAGTAGAAACATTCATTTGCTGTAGCTCTTCTAGTCTTGACACCATTATCTGGATCACTAAGTACCAAATTTCGAGGATGATCTTTACTCCATACCTTCTGTCTTGGTAGATTAGCTCTTGATGACTCAGTATTTCCAGAATTGTGTTGAGTCTGACTACAGGATCCTTGTTCTTCTCCTTGTTCTGCTCCCCTTGAGTTGTTGCCAGCTTGATCTCCAGAATCTGAAGCTTGAGGACTAGTCCCTGAGATAGTGTGACTATCATTACTTGTCTAATGACCATTACCTTCAGAGTCTGCATCAGAATTATGATCATCAGGATCATTGCCATTGTTATTGTTGTCTGGAACAACTTCAGGTTCATCTTCTCCATCAGAAAGATCTTCAACATTAAGATTGTCATTATCATCTTCCTTCTGAATACTTGGGAGCTTGGCGTCATCAAATGTTACATTAAGACTTTCCACAACCTTTTGATTACTAATCATATATACCTTGTAAGCTTTTGACTCCAGAGAATAGCCCAGAAAAATACCTTCTTCAGCTTTAGCATCAAACTTGTCAAGATGTTCATCATCCTTAAGCATAAAGCACTTTCCTCCAAACACGTGAAAGTATTTCACTGATGGTTTCTTGTTGGCCATTAACTCATAAGGAGTCTTCTCATACATCTTGTTAATCAGGGTTCTATTTTGAGTATAGCATGCAGTGTCAACTGCTTCAGCCCAAAAGTAGGTAGGAAGATTGGCTTCATTAAGCATAGTCCTTACAACTTCAACCAATATTAGATTCTTCCTTTCAACCAATCCATTTTATTGGGGGGTCCTTGGTGCTGAAAACTATCTTGAGATGCCCTTCTCGACACAGAAATCATTTAGCTTTGCATTTCTGAATTTTGTTCCATTATCTGATCTGATTGTTCGCACATGCACTCCAGCTTCTGAAAGGAATATGTCCTAAGTCCAATCATGTATTAGGATTTAGGAATAACTTTTATGTAATCTGTTTTGATTTCATTGATATTAATAAAGACTTGTTTTGTTTTTATTACGGGCTTTATCTATTTAAGTGTTTAAATAAGATATACCATAGTTTAGAGTAAAGCTTTTTATGGATTATGATGAGATCATAATAGTGAGACCTAAAAAGATGATAACTCTAAACTTAAATAGTTCCTGGTCATAGGATTACTAACTGGTAATTAATAATCCGCAAAGATCGGTACATACTATGCTTGCTTCATTATGAAGGATGTCTGTTCTCATAGATATTTGTGTGGTGACACTATAGCTAGTATGTAGGTGCTTATTATAGAATAAGTTCACTGAACATGACTCGCCCAGCTGAACAACTGATGGAGTTCACTCACGTGTCAGCAGTTGTTCGCTTAGTGATAGTTGTACAAGTATCCTTAGACTTGAGATCATCATAGTCATCTTGTGTACACTGAACTATGCTTTGGTTTAGTTCTTAGTCTCCAGGGACAATTATTAGGGCTCTTCTGGGTATAGGAATTTGTACACGAAGATAGTGTATGATCAATAAAGGATCTACCCCTTCCAGTGAAGGAAGCGAATGTTCAAGGCTGATCCACTTATGCTAGTTCAGGAATCTCTGGCCAGAGTAAATGAAATTAGAAAGAAGTTTCTAATTTGCATAGAACTACGCATAGTAAATGGTAAGCAAAGTGATTGAATTTGATAGGCTTGACACGAGTTCCATGCCTTGTATTTAATCGGGACATTGTAGGGTAGAAGGAATTTATTGTACGGTAACTATTCACTGACAGGTTCTTGGTATTCTAAGCAGTGAATTCATATTATCCGGATAGTCGCGATATGTTGAGAAGCATCACTCACGATGTAGAATAAATGTGATTAATTAATTAATCATATTTAATAAATTAGAGAATTTATATAAATAATGATAAAATAGTTTTATTATTATTTATTTCTACTACCGGCTTAATATTGAACCTACAGGGTCACACCATAAAAAGAGAATGATTTTATGGTGGAGGAATTAATTAATAATGGTTAATAATTATTTATTTGTGAAATAAATAATTAATTGGCAAATTTAATAATTGATTAAATGAGATTTAATTGATTATAAATTAATTAAGAAAAGTTCTTAATATTATTAATTAAGGATTTAATTTTTGGAAATCAAATCAAGAGAGAGAATTATTTCTAAAGTGTTTAGAAAAAGGATTAATAATTAAAAGGTGTTTTAATTATTAATGAGAATAATAAATGGGATAATAATAATATTATTTATGGGAAAATTTCAGCTGAAAATTTTGCCTATAAATACACTATTATAGACCCTATTTTATTCTAATCCCAGAAACCCAAAAGTTTCAGAAAACCAAATTCTCTCCACCTCCTCCTCCTCCTAAAAGTCGTTTTCTTGGTGGATACCGGTGGAGTGCTTCACACTTGAGGAGCAACTGCTAAGGATCTCTGATCGTTGTCTCCGATTAATATTTAAAAGGTTAGATTCGATCTCTCGAATTTTTATTCACGATTTATATGTTTTTATTTGGATTTTGTGTGTGTAAAAGTATTTTTCCACGCCCCGCTGTGTTTAAAAATCCAACAATGGTATCAGAGCATAGGTTGTATGCATATAGATCTATGGTAAAAATTTCATAATTTTATGTGCTTGTATGAATTAATTATGATTTTTACAAGTTATATCATGGATTAATTTTGTCTGATGAGAAATCGTTTCTCATAATAAGTTTGAATGTTGATCTGGGTTCTACAAGTGTTGTAGATCGTCTGGGTATTTTTTTCATAATTTTAGGATGTATAGATTTTTTATTATGAATTTTTGAAGTTGTTTCAATTAAAATTCGTAATTTAATAAGTAAATAAATCTTATATATATATATATATATGTGAATTGTATGTATGTATATGTCTGTGCATCTGCTATTGTATTTGTACTGCTGTCTGTGCACGGAAAGAATGTAGGCAAAGAATGTCAGGCGGCGCGGATTCCGAGAAGAGAAAAAGACGGCTGCTGAAAAAAAAAAAAATATAGGGGTGTAACGCATTCCGGGAATGCGTTACACACCTGTAACGCATTGAGGGAATGCGTTACACCTTTTAATGGCTTAAAAGGCTGTAACGCATCACCGGAATGCGTTACAGGTCTTGTAACGCGTTCCTGTAATGCGTTACAGCCCGACTGTCCATATTAAATTTGATTTTCTGGGAGTTTCGTAACTCCGTTTTGGGCGTGTAATATACCGTTGGATTCGTTTTTCCGAGACGGATCTAATGGAGCGATCAATTTTAGTTTATATAAAAGTTTTGAACTGTTTATATTTCCATGAAGTATTTTAAAGCTGTTTTGACTGTTTTTAATTTCTTTTAAATGCTTCATGTGATACATAGAGATGTATAATGCTTAGAATAATGTGCTAGATGATATAACATGCTTATCTTGATGTTTATTCATGTTGATATATGTGATATATGCTTAGTTTATCATGCGATGATAGATTTAGGTGAACTTAAATGAACATAAGGCGTTTGTTAGACAACCTAGTATAGTGAAATTGTTTCATAACCTTAAGAACAATATTATGAATACAATCATGAGATTCTTGTGTTTGTGAAACACGTAATTGAATATGAATTTTCGATATGAGAGAAAGGATGATTCTGTCAACAACAGATTTCTATCTGTAAGAAAGGGTTATTAAGTGACGCCACTTGACAATGCTCCACCCGATCTGGGAATCATCTGATTATTGATTATTGATTTGAAATATTTAATTTAAAAGGAAGAATCTCTTTATAATATGATTATGATTGTAACGTAATATAATCCCTCTAAAATTAAATAATATCAAGTAGTAATTGGCCAATGACACAACGGGCTTGTGTCGGTCATAGCCTTCCAACATGATAGAAAAGTAGTTCTTATTTTTGAATCATTGTCGGTTCGTGCTACAGCCGAGGGCTTTGATTTCGAAATAAGAAATACTTGTCTATTACATAGAGATGTGTACATTGAATAAGAATCTAAAGGTCGGTACGTGCTACAGCCGTGGGCCTTTGGGGACTGATTCAATTGTACGGAATGTTGGGTTAGACTTGACTTAGAATATTGAGTTTGTCGTGCTACAGCCGAGACTCAATTATTCAAGAGGCTAAAGTTTGATTAGGGAATAACATGAGATGTAATTGACAAGAGTTGTCTGCCTATTGAACATTGCATGGCGGTTCGTGCTACAGCCGGGGTTGTGTAATGGAATGTAGGATCCCTATTCCCACTAGCATTATGAATGCTTAATTTTTCACGTAGGGGGTTGAATAAATTAGGAAAACTAGTGGGAGCCACTTATGAATAAAGACCCGATTCATATAGTGTTTTTGAAATGAAATCGAATATTTGCTAAGTGTTGTTATGTGTTTATCATTTACAGATTTACTTTGTACGTTATGTCTTCTGCACTATCACTCAGGAGCATACTGGATGCTCACAAATTGACTGGTCCTAATTATGCTGACTGGCTTCGAAACTTGAGAATTGTTCTCAGGATTGAGAAGCTGGAATACGTGATTGACTCACCTAAGCCTACTGAACCTGCTAATGATGCACATAATGATGAACACGTTGTGTATCGTAAGTGGATAGATGATGCGAATGTTGCTCAATGCATCATGCTAGCTTCCATGAACATTGAGCTACAGAAGCAACATGAGCATATGGATGCTCACACTATCCTCATGCATCTACAAGAGTTGTATGATGTGGCAGGGAGGACAGCTCGATATGAGATATCGAAGGAGTTGTTCGGTTGTAGGATGTCTGAGGGATCATCTGTGAATGACCATGTGCTTAAGATGATCAATTTGATTGAACGTCTTGGACAACTTGGTTTTGCCATGGATGGGGAGCTGAGCCAAGACCTGGTCTTGCAATCGCTTCCGAGTTCGTTCTCGCAGTTTGTTGTGAACTTTCACATGAATAAGTTGGATGTCAGCCTGCCTGAACTCCACAACATGTTGAAGACTGCGGAATCGAATTTTCCCCCTAAGAAGAGTTCTGTTCTTCTAATTGGTGAAGGTTCCAATCCTAAGAAAAGGAAGAGGAACTCTTTCAAGAAGAAGAAAGTGGGTGAGAAAACGCCGGTTCCACCAAAAGCTGAAGACCCCAAGAGCAAAGTTGTTTGCTTTCACTGTAATAAGGTGGGGCACTGGAAGAGGAACTGCAAGGTTTACCTTGCAGAATTGAAGAAGAAGGGTAGTGAGACTACCGCTTCTGATTCAGGTATGTTCATGATAGAAGTGAATATGTCATTTCTACTTGGGTATTAGATACCGCCTGTGGTTCTCATATCTGCAATTTTTGCAGGGACCAAGGAGAAGTAGGACTCTTGAAGAAGAGGAGGTGATTCTACTGATGGGAAATGGAGCAAGAGTTGCTGCTGTAGATGTAGAATCATTTCATTTACATATGCCTACGGGCAAGACTATTGTTTGAAATAATTGTTATTTTGTTCCCTCGATTGTGAGGAATATTATTCCCATGTTAGACTTGGCTGGATTTTTCATTTATTATTGAGAATAATGAATGATTTATTCTTAGAGATAATATTCTTTATGGACGTGGTGCTTTAAATAATGGTCTGTATATATGTGACATAATTTACTTCAGATTGAACAAACTAATAAAAGAAAAGGGATGATGAAAATCTCACTTCGTTGTGGCACTGCAGTCTCCATTTAGTGGACATGGAGAGAGGGCTGCAGATTTGCTAGGAATGGTACACACAAATGTATGTGCACCAATGTCTAAGCAAGCCATAGGTGGATTTTCATACTTATTACTTTCATAGATGATAGATCTAGATTCGGATATGTGTTTGATGAAACACAAGTCTGAGGCCTTTGAAAAGTTCAAAGAATATAAGTATGAAGTGGAGAAACAACCAAACATAGTATCATAACTCTTCGATCAGATCGAGGTGGTAAATACTTTAATGGAGTGTTTCTAAATTATCTCTAAGTAAATGGTATAGTCTCCCATTGGACTCCTCCAGATTGGTATCTGAAAGGAGAAATCGAACTTTGTTAGACATAGTTCGGTCCATGATGAGCTATGCAAATCTTCCAGTATTCCTATGGGGTTATGCATTGGAAACCTCGGCATATTTACTGAATAAGGTGCCTTCCAAATCTGTTCCTCAAACTTCGTATGAGATATGGAAAGAAAGGAAACCGAGTCTTAAACACGTTAAGATTTGGGGATGTCCAGCTTATGTCAAGTAAGTTGACCCAGATAAGCTGGAATATCGATCCGTAAAATGTAGTTTTGTGGGATATCCTAAAGAGACTTTAGGGTATTACTTTTGCACCGATCATCGGGTGTTTGTATCCAGACATGCTACCTTCTTGGAAAAGGAGTTTATCCTTGAAGGAAACAGTGGGAGCAAAATTGAACTTAATGAAGTTCAAGAAGCACAAACTACTACGGATCAAATGGAAACACCTGTTCTGACTGAACAACCTTTTGTGGAATAGCCCATTCATAGAACAGGGAGAGTGTCTCGCCAACCTGAGAGGTATTATGGCTTTGTCATTGAGAATGACAATGAGTTGTCAATCATTTGATGATGACGACCCTGTGACCTATAATGAGGCTATGAGTAGTGTTGACTCAGAGAAATGGCATAGTGCCATGAAATCCAGAATGGAATCTATGTATACGGTATACAAAAGATAGATTATAGCAGATGGCCAGGTGGAGACCTATAAGGCCAGGCTTGTGGCAAAAGGATTCAAACAAAGGCAATGGATTGACTTTGATGAAACCTTTTACCTATAGCCCTGTTAAAATCAGTTCGGATTTTGCTTGCGATTAATATGGTTTAAAGCGAGCTTCTCGAAAGATGGAACATTCGTTTTGATGAGACAATCAAAGAGTTTAATTTTATCAAAGACGTGGATGAACCATGTGTCTACAAAAGGGTTAGTGGGAGCGCGATAACATTTCTTGTATTGTATTGAAATAGAGTTGACACACATAACAACATAGCAGACCCACTCACAAAGCTATTTTTTGAAAGTCACTTTGATCGTCATAAAGATGAGATGGGTATTAGATACCAGAGTGATTGGCTTAGTACAAGTGGGAGATTGAAAGGAATATGTCCTAAGTCCAATCATGTATTAGGATTTAGGAATAACTTTTATGTAATCTGTTTTGATTTCATTGATATTAATAAAGACTTGTTTTGTTTTTATTACGGGCTTTATCTATTTAAGTGTTTAAATAAGATATACCATAGTTTAGAGTAAAGCTTTTTATGGATTATGATGAGATCATAATAGTGAGACCTAAAAAGATGATAACTCTAAACTTAAATAGTTCCTGGTCATAGGATTACTAACTGGTAATTAATAATCCACAAAGATCGGTACATACTATGCTTGCTTCATTATGAAGGATGTCTGTTCTCATAGATATTTGTGTGGTGACACTATAGCTAGTATGTAGGTGCTTATTATAGAATAAGTTCACTGAACATGACTCGCCCAGCTGAACAACTGATGGAGTTCACTCACGTGTCAGCAGTTGTTCGCTTAGTGATAGTTGTACAAGTATCCTTAGACTTGAGATCATCATAGTCATCTTGTGTACACTGAACTATGCTTTGGTTTAGTTCTTAGTCTCCAGGGACAATTATTAGGGCTCTTCTGGGTATAGGAATTTGTACACGAAGATAGTGTATGATCAATAAAGGATCTACCCCTTCCAGTGAAGGAAGCGAATGTTCAAGGCTGATCCACTTATGCTAGTTCAGGAATCTCTGGCCAGAGTAAATGAAATTAGAAAGAAGTTTCTAATTTTCATAGAACTACGCATAGTAAATGGTAAGCAAAGTGATTGAATTTGATAGGCTTGACACGAGTTCCATGCCTTGTATTTAATCGGGACATTGTAGGGTAGAAGGAATTTATTGTACGGTAACTATTCACTGACAGGTTCTTGGTATTCTAAGCAGTGAATTCATATTATCCGGATAGTCGCGATATGTTGAGAAGCATCACTCACGATGTAGAATAAATGTGATTAATTAATTAATCATATTTAATAAATTAGAGAATTTATATAAATAATGATAAAATAGTTTTATTATTATTTATTTCTACTACCGGCTTAATATTGAACCTACAGGGTCACACCATAAAAAGAGAATGATTTTATGGTGGAGGAATTAATTAATAATGGTTAATAATTATTTATTTGTGAAATAAATAATTAATTGGCAAATTTAATAATTGATTAAATGAGATTTAATTGATTATAAATTAATTAAGAAAAGTTCTTAATATTATTAATTAAGGATTTAATTTTTGGAAATCAAATCAAGAGAGAGAATTATTTCTAAAGTGTTTAGAAAAAGGATTAATAATTAAAAGGTGTTTTAATTATTAATGAGAATAATAAATGGGATAATAATAATATTATTTATGGGAAAATTTCAGCTGAAAATTTTGCCTATAAATACACTATTATAGACCCTATTTTATTCTAATCCCAGAAACCCAAAAGTTTCAGAAAACCAAATTCTCTCCACCTCCTCCTCCTCCTAAAAGTCGTTTTCTTGGTGGATACCGGTGGAGTGCTTCACACTTGAGGAGCAACTGCTAAGGATCTCTGATCGTTGTCTCCGATTAATATTTAAAAGGTTAGATTCGATCTCTCGAATTTTTATTCACGATTTATATGCTTTTATTTGGATTTTGTGTGTGTAAAAGTGTTTTTCCACGCCCCGCTGTGTTTAAAAATCCAACAGCTTCTAACTCAATCTTGTTGATGTGATCAATAATCATATCAGCTGCTTCATCCTTTGAATGGAAGAATAACACCCACGTGTATCTAGAATAGTCATCAACAATCACTAAGCCATATTCCTTTCTTGTCATAGGCATGACGTTGACAGGGCCAAACAAATCTATGCGAAGGAGTTGTAATGGTTCAGTGATGTCAATCATTGTCTTCTTCTTGTGTGATGCCCTCTTTGACTTTCCTTTCTCACATGCTTCACAAAGTCCACCAGGACTGAATTCCATCTCAGGAAATCCTCTCATCAGTTCCTTCTTAACCAAAGAATTCATGGTCTTGAAGTTCAAGTGGGAGAGCTTCTTATACCATAACCAACTTTCATATGGGGAGGCTTTACTGTAGAAACACATTATTTGACCATCTGCAGAATTCCAGTCAGCTACGAACAGATCACCCTTTATAACTCTATTGAAAGTCAGCTTCTTATTCTTCTAATTAAAGATCAAACATTTCTCCTTCTTGAAAAATACTTCGCATCCTTTGTTACAAAATTGACTGATACTGAGGAGATTATGCATAAGACCTTCAACCAAAGATATTTCTTCAATGATGAAATTGCCAATTCCCAAACAGCAATATCCCATAGTATAAACTTTGTTGTCATCTCCAAAAGTAACAATTGGGCCAACTTTCTTAACCACCTTTGATAGCAAGGCTCTGTCTCCAGTCATATTCCTTGAAAATCCATTGTCCATAATCCACATGACCTTCTGCTTAATGCCCTGAAAATGAAAGTGATTAAGTTTTCTTTGGTACCCAAACTATATTGGGTCCAGAAAACTTAGTAGCATTTAAATATATAACATTTCTCTTTAAAAAATTGACAGGCTTAACATTTTTTGTTTTATCATTGACTGTTTCCTTGTCACTTTCAGAAGCACCAATAGACTTGCTCTTGGGCTTGGTGACAGGTGCCACTTTTCTAGCTTTAGGAGGGCTTACAGTCTTTGATCTACCAGTGTTCTTACTAGCATGCTTATCATGATCGTGAGATGTATTATGTGAGCGTATGAAATCAAGATAAGTCTTTATGAAAAATATGACACATGGAATGCAAACAGATTTATCACACTTAGAAACTTTAGGCATGTTAGGCATGTTATGCACATAAGCATTCTTAGCATTGTCTAGTTTAACCTTTCTACAAGAATGAGTAAGGTGACCAGGAGAACCATAATTATTACATAACTTCCTAGGGCCATTAGTTCCTATCCTTCCATTTCTGTTTCTATTCTTTTTAGTCTTGGAAGTAAAACCTAGTCCATCAAAAGATAATTCAGAGTCACTAGTAACAAACTTAGGTTTCTTTGCCATTTATCTCCTTGAGAGCTCGAGATCCTCAACAAGCATCTCATGATGAATATAAAGATTATCTTTATCAAATGGCTCAACAGTAGTTTTCTTAAACATAGGCTTCTTAGCTTTCTTAAGAATGTGAGGTGTATCAGGGGGATTAACAACTTTCTCTACAGGATCATTTTTAACTACTCATTTCTTAGAAGCTTTTCTAAGTTCGTCATAATCTAGACATATCCCAAACTTACTTGATCAGCTATGAGCTTCTTAGAAAGATTTGTAGAATCACTAAAAGCATGCAATTTAGTTTCTAATTCTGTATTCTTGTTCTTTAGCTCTTCCTCTGTCTCAAGGTGCTTAGTAATCTTAAGCTCTAAATATTTATCGGTTTGCTTAAGATTCTCAACACTGACCCAGTGACCCTATCTAGAACTAACTTATCATTTTCATCTTTAAATTTCTTAAATTCTACTTTAAGGTCTTCGACATCAAACATAGTACATCTTAGTGTAGTACTCACATTTCTATACACTTCTTTTACAACATCATGTTGTTCAATGCATTCCTTAGTATTGTATTGTGCCTTAAGATAATGATGAGAAACTGCATTCTAGGACAATCTGCCTGAAGGCGACACGGTGTTCATTCTCACATAAATTATCAGGAGGTAAAGCTCGAATAGTTGGAAATTTTATCTGAGAAGAAGATTTTGCCATCAATGCTAGATTTCCATATTTCTCTTTTTTATCATCGGTGTCATCCCAGCTCTTCCCTTCAGCTATGTAAGATTTCACTGGATACTTCCTTGAGCTACCTGAGTCCCTCTTCTGATAAGCTTTTCCTTTATCCTTTGCTTGCTGAGACTTTCTGTACTCAGTGGCAAAGTGTCCAACCTCATTATAATTATCGAATTTGAACCTGCTTCTATCAACCATCCCTGTCTTGTAACCTGATCCAGAAGATGAACTTGACCTCTGACCACGGTTGCTGCTTCCAGAACCCCTAAAGCCTTGCTTCCTTCTAAACATGATGTTACTGAATATCCCAACTAAGTTGGCCATAGTAGGGTCTTCCATTCCTTGCAGCTCCTAAATGGTGTAGTAGTCACTAGGATAACCAGAGAGGTTTCCATCATCCATCTCAGCTTCAAGGAGCGCTTCAGCTTTAGACTTAGGCTTTTCAGTAGTAATGTCAAGCTCTTTGATTCCACTGGCTACAAGAGCAGTTGTCTTGAGTAGTTCAACATTTTTGCTATCAACTGAACCACCGCCATAGATGATCTTCCTTTGTTCCTGCACAATCTCATGTGTCTTCAATTTACCATACAACTTCTCAAGTGTCATGGTTTCAAAGTTAACTCGTTCACGAACAGATAAAACCTTATTCTCCAAGTGGTGAGGTAGGACTAGCATAAACTTCCTGTTGACTTCTCTCTGAGGATACGTCTTGTCATAAATACCCAACTCTTTCAACAATTTATTAAGTCTTTCAAAGACTTGTGTTATGCTTTCTCCAGGAAAAGACTTAAATGCCTCATATTGTGAAGTCAAGATATCCAGTCGATTATGCCTGACATCTTCAGTTCCTTCCATAAGCAATTCTATGGTCTCCCACATGTGCATGGCACTCTCACAAACCATAATTTGGTAACTCATATCATCATCCATCGAATCCACCAAAATAAGATGCAAGCCTTCATCCAGAGCTATCAGTTCTTTGTCACGAGCACTCCATTCTTCTTCAGGACATGACATCCTCATATTAGGCAACTCCGGATGATCCCTGTTGGTGAGACTGCGTAGCTGTATTAACAGACTTGTGATAACTCAACAGGAGAACAACACTAGAACATGACAGGTTAATAATACTACGTCTACACAGAAAATCAGAAGAAATGAAGACAAGACAAATACAAAAAATCAAAAGATTAGAAGAAAGCTTGAATTATGTTTATAGGTCACTGAAAAAAGTTCATTAATATGTTAATACCTCAGTGAAGAATAAAGGTTAAAGACTTCCAGGGTTTCAGAAATGATGAAGATTCAGTGTATAAGTGCTACCAGAAGATATCAGTGTATTGGTATTGATTGAAGATAAACAGTTTATGAAGCATAGGAATCTGAAGAATTGAAGACAGGGTATAAACAGAGGTTAAAAAAACAGTTGCAGTCTTGAAGTTATACTCACTGACAGGAGTTTATTTATATGTTTAAACGTCGGTGAAGAACATTGAGTGAAGTATTCAAGATTGTAGTAGCAATGAAAACGTTGTCTAAAGTACCAGAAAGGATTCCAGTGAAAGTAAAACTGTTTATTGACAGTCAGTGTCTGAAGCGATAAAGTTGTTGCAAGCTTAACAATGTAATCAAGGATATAATACGAAGACCTGAATCGTGGTTAGTCGTCTGTGAACCAGACTAGTTGCACTAGGCGTCAACAGCTCGTGAAAGGAATCTGAGTATTATTTATAGAAGAATTGTTAAGTTAAGGAACATACTTGGATTGAACGTTTATCTGTTAAAGTACGAGAAGAGATGCGCAGGGTATGTAGCTAAACGGCTCGAGGGATTGGCCAAACTCAAAGTTTAATTGTTAAATTAAATAAATTTATTTAATGGACTTTGATATAATTTATTTAATAAACTTAAAATGATTTATTTTTTAACTTTAAATAAGTTTATTTTATAAATCTAAATTAGTTTATTTATATAAGTTATATTTAAGTTTATTTTATAAATTAATTTAGTTACAATTTAAACTTAAAAAAACAAAAAAAAGGAAAAAAAATAAAACAAAATAAAACAAAATAAAAGAAAATAAAAATGAAAAGAAAAATAAATAAATAAAGAAAAAGAAAAGAAAATGGAAAACAAAAAACAAAAAACAACATGCAACCTTAGTCGCAAGTTGTGAATCAAGTTAATAATAAAAGGAAATCAAGTTGGTTTTGTTTAGTTGGTCACATGTTGAGTTTCTGTGGTCGCCATTTAATATTTTTGTGAGAATAAAGATTAAGTACAACAGCCATTCCCCTTTGGTCGCAAGTTGCAAATAACTAGTCGCAAGTTATACTTTTATTGGTCGCAGGTTAGCAGGTCCAAGCTCCTCAGCCACAAGTTTATTGATACAATCAATTAATTTGTGTGTTTCAATTTCAGCCATACATTTTAATTGATATAAGTCTACACAACAGTATAAGCATTTCAGCATTCAGAATTTCCCTGTTCATCTTCTCTTCCAAGAGAGCTGAAGAATTGAAGCAAAGAGAAACAAGGGATATATGCACCCAAATCTATATCTGTTAATCTTCTCACCGGAGTAACGTTATAATGCCCGATTTCACTCTTGTATATTCTTAGGGGCATTATAAACGTTACCCGATAATTAAATCCTTAAACAAACAAAAGCTAGATTATTGCATAGGATTTAATTTGTTGATCTTTGTAGAAGCTATGAACTTTATTGTTCTTAGATTGTAGCCGGTTAATTTATTTATCGAAGTGTAGCAACACCCCTCGCGGATTTATATATGAATATATATTTCCCCGAATATCTTGTGTTCCTCGTTTTAACATCCTAAACACTATTTACCTCAAGAATACGGAATCACTAACCGGACACTAAATTTTATATCCGCAAAAGATTCTAAAGAATTTTTTCAATTTAGTGAGTATCGTATTCAACCCCCCTTCTACGATACGTCGGGACCTAACAATTGGTATCAGATCTGACTGATTGATACATAAATCAGGATCCTAAAATAAATTTATTTTATTAATTTGCATTTAAATAAATTTATTTTGTAAATTTGATTTAACAAATTTATTTTATAAATTTAATTTGAATAAATTTATATGAACTTATTTTAAATGAATTTATTTTATAAATTTGATTAAATTAATTTATTACTTAAATTTTAGTAAATAAAAATTATTAACTTAAATCTATTTTCGAGTCTGTTTTTCAGAATTATGAGCTGCCATTTGTCTCGGCAATCCAGTTTCTGTACCTATGTTAACAAGTCAATTAAGCTGCCAAATGGAAACAGAAAAGGAAGCCAACTGGTGCATGAAGCTACCATATTGTACATGAAGGAAGTCACGTTCTAGTTTATTTTTTATTTATTTTCTTTGGCTGCCACATTAGTACACGCGCCTGGATTGCTAAGTTGGTATCGGGGATTGTACTACACGCGACTGTATTGGCTAGGCATTAAGCACGCACGGGAAAATAAAAAGAGGATGATGTTGTAGTAGTGCACGCGTGGAAAACCCACTCCAACATCATTGCAAGTCGCAAGTTGGAAGACTGATTTTTTTTTTAACTGGCGACGTCTAACATTTGGTCTTGGCCTCCCTTGGTAATATGAGTCGCAGGTTAGGAGTAAACGTCGCAGGTTAGGCAAATTGCTTAGTCGCCAATTGCTACTTAGGGAATTCTGTAGTCCCATTTTTTTTAATTTATGATTTATATATTTTTTCAGAAACTTTAAAATTCTTATATTTAAAATTTTCTTAAATATTAGTTTATGTTTTATTTTAATTTTTAAGAAAATTTGAAATTCTTGAAAATTAAATTTTACGTAAATATTTATTTTTGATTAATTTATTTTTTAAGAAAATTAAAAAATTTTGGAAATTTGATTTTTTCTTAAATATAAAACTAAGGGTTCACAAAGTATTAGTATACTCAAGATTCCTACGGGATGTTAAAGATGATTTTAATTTTTCGAAGAAAATATTATTCCAATGAAGCTGATTTCAAGACCTACAGAAGAAAATTGTGGAATTTCCTCAAAGACTTACTTTATAGGATACCACTGGATTTTCAGATGCAGGAAATGAATGAAATTTCTACGGGTACAAGTTTTCTCGAAAATTTTAAAGACAACTATATGATTTCAGATTATACAATCACACAGTGGTTTATACCAATGCTACATTTATTCGGAAATCAATGAGATCATAAAGAAAAGAAATGAGGAGGTCAGAGAGAATAGCGGGGACATACAAATATCTCAGTTACATGCAGTAAAGTTGGAACCTCAGGACAAAATATAAGAGTTACTGATTGTTGAATCAGAGGTAGCTCAGGTAGAAGTACTTGAGGGACTGGACATCAGGGCAGTGTTTCACATATCAGGGATGTTAGATATATTTGAGATGTCATGTCTAATATGTTTCATGTTTAGTTTTCAGATCTTAACAAAAAGGAAATATCAGTACTTACTAGAATCAGTAATTAATGGAAGTCAGAACTTAAGGATATCAGAACTTAGATTATCTGAAGATAAATATCAGAAGATAGATATCAGAACTTAAGTACGGGAGGACTTACAGTTAAGGAAGGAAGCTGATTTACAGGAAAGAAGATCGAGACTAATACAAAAGAAGACATGCATGGAAAGAGTTAGAAGATAAGAAGATTTATATAAGATATCTGATTGATATATTTTAGGAGACATAATTATATTCCATATCAATTAGAAGTTATCTTGTAACTGTGTACTATATAAACACAGACATAGGTTTACACTATATGTGTTATCATTATCGAGAAGATCATACATTGTAACCTAGCAGCTCTCGTGATATTTGTTCATCACTGAGAGAGAACAGTTCCATTGTAATAGAGTTTATTATATTGAATATATCTGTTTACTATTACTTGTGTTCGAAATCGATTTGATTGTATTAAACACTGTATTCAACCCCCTTCTATATTGTTGTGTGACCTAAAAATTGGTATCAGAGCTTATCTGTTAACACACATACAGTAAAGATCCAAACAATCATGTCTGAAGAAGCAGAAAATCCAACCAAGCCCACCAAAACTGAAGAAACTAAAAACACTCAAATCCACAGTCGATATGAGACTATTAGGGTTTGTTAGGTCACACACACTGTAGAAGGGGGTTGAATACAATGTATACTACAATCAAATCGAATTAAGAACACAAGTATGAAACACAGAATAATCTTATTAATAAAACAATATTACAATGGAACCGTTCTCTCTCAGTGATGAACAAATATCACGAGAGCTACTAGGGTTACAATGAATAATATTCTCGATTAAGATAACACATCTAGTGTAAACCCTATGTTGTGTTTATATACCACACAGTTACAAGATAATCTTCTAATTGATATCGAATATAAGTCTGCATCCTAAAATATATCAATTAGTTATATTTTCCTCCAAATCTTCTATTCTTCATAGAATTCTTCTCCATGCATATCTCTTCTTATGTTAGACTCAATCTTCTTTACTTTCAATCAACTGCCTTCCTTATCTGAATGTCTTCTTAAGTCCTAATATTATCTCCTGATAAATATCTCTGATATCCTAAGTTCTGATAACTTAAGTTTTGACTTCAGTATAAGTACTAATTTCCAGTTAAGTCCTGATTTGTCCTGTTAGTCAAGATCTGAAAACTTAACACAAATCATTATTTTACATGACATCACAAATATATCTAACAATCTCCCCAACTTGTAAATTAGCATAATATACAAGTTCAATAGATATTTGATGATGTCAAAAACATTAAGTACAAATGCATATGAGAATTTGATTAAGTAACTACAACTCACAGTCTTTAGAGCTTTTACCATCCTTAAAGTCTGATATCAGCTTTAACCTGTATATCCTTCAAAATTTATCAGCTGTAGTTCTTGACTTGGCTTCAATGTGTGATCTCTCTAATATTAGGAGTTGTTCTGAGATAGTTCTTGTTAGGAATATGTGTATTAGTTTGATGATAAGTTAAGCAAAACACTTAAGTAGAAATCTAGTGTTTGTAGCCTCAACGGATAAGTCCATCTTGGCTATCCGTTGAAGGAGTAGCTTTACTTAGCAATAAGTTTAGTATTGTAGCACATTTCACTCTCTGGTTTCAAGCTGTAATTCTTAGATGTTGTTAGGAAATAATCAGTCTTGTTGACTACTAATGGATGTACAAATGGGAGGGCTAATTGTAAATATTTCATGCCTTGTAATTTTGTATAAGTGAAGAAGTGTCAACGGATATTGAAGACCTTCAACGGATAAGAAACAAAGCTTCAACGGATGTCTCTAATGCTTCAACGGATAATATCCATCAATGGATAAGTGCTTCAACGGATAAAGACTTAAACTGATAATGCATCAACGGATAAAGCTTCAACGGATAAAGCCTCAACGGATAAGGCATCAACGGATGAAAGCTTCAACGGATGCTTAGTTCATTAGCAGTTGATAGTGATAATTCACAAGCTGACAGAGGCACATGGGTTGACAGAGACATACTGGAATGTGGAAGCCTCTAGGAGGAATCAAGAAAATGCAGCATTTCCATTCTGATGCAAACAAGGAAGTATTCAAAGATTTACAGATTATCCTAGATTGCATTGGATAGAGAAATGAAGAAGAAACATGTGAAGAATCTTTTCAATTGTATTTTAAAGTTTGTCTTTACTTGTAAACTTGGTGATATATAAACCAAGTAGCAGCTAGTAATTAGATATGAATTTTCCTGAGCTGTTTAGAAATATCAAAAGAGAAAATCATCTAGTTTGTACTAGGAAGCAGCTGTGATTTAATTCTTTGAATCACAGATTTTCTGAAATAACACATCTCTGGTGGAACAACAAATCCACCAGAAAAGTTTTTAAGTTCTTTGTGCTCATTACATTTATGTTTGAATATATATCTGTCTGCATCAGCTTCAAGCAATTCACACATTTGATCACTCAAACACTTAGCCTTAGAAACTGCTCAAAACTTGAAAAAGTTTTGAGATTTACATTCAACCCCCCTTTTGTAAATCTCATTGTTAGTCCACTGGGAATAACAATTGGTATCAGAGCAAGCTCTTAACATACAAAGAGTTTAAAGATCTATTCTGCTAACATCATGAGTGCACAGAAGAATCCTCCTGCTACCATCATGAGTAGGAAGGATATTGGTGTAAAGATCCCAGTCCTGGAAAAAGATAATTATCATCACTGGAAAGTGAAGATGCATTTAAATCTTCTTTCTCAAGATGAAAGCTACATCAACTGTATTGAAAATGGTCCTCACATCCCTCACAAAGTAGCCACAGCTGCTACTGCAACAGTTGCTGTTGGACAGTCCATTCCCAAGCCAAAAGCAGAATGGACTATTGAAGACATGGAAGAAATCCGCAAGGATAAGAGAGCCATGAACATTTTGTTTAATGGCTTAGATCAAGATATGTTTGACAATGTCATCAATAGCCAAACTGCAAAGGAAGTTTGGGATACTGTACAAATCATCTGTGAAGGTACTGAGCAGGTCAGAGAGAACAAGATGCAGCTTCTTATTCAACAGTATGAATATTTTCACTTTGAAGAAGGTGAATCATTAAATGATACCTTCAACAGGTTTCAGAAACTGTTGAATGGATTGAAGCTGTATGGTAGAGTGTACCAAGTCAAGGATTCCAACTTAAAATTTCTTAGGTTTCTGCCAAAGGAATGGAAGCCCATGACTGTCTCTTTGAGAAATTCTCAAGATTATAAGAACTTCACACTTGAAAGATTATATGGAATTCTGAAGACTTATGAACTTGAAATGGAGCAGGATGAGCTGTTGGAAAAGGGAAAGAGAAAAGGAGGAACAGTTGCTCTTGTAGCTGACAGTGAGAAGATGGAAGCCAGGAATGAGGAGAAGACAATGCCAAGTCTCAAAATTGGCACAAGCAAATCAGAATCAAGCAAGGGTAAAGAGCAAGTTGCTGAGGATGAAGAAAATTCCTGTCAGGATGAATCTGATGATATTGAAGAACATTTGGCCTTTCTGTCCAGGAGGTTTGCAAAAATGAAGTTCAGAAAAAACACAAAGTTCACTAAGCCAAACAAAAACATGGTGGACAAATCAAAGTTCAAATTTTATAACTGTGGCATTAGTGGACACTTTGCAAGTGAGTGTAGGAAGCCAAATTCTGAGAAAAAGAAATTTGAGCAAGTTGATTACAAAAAGAAGTATTTTGATTTGCTCAAACAAAAGGAAAGAGCTTTTCTCACTCAAGATGATTGGGCAGCAGATGGGGTAAATGAAAATGATGATGTGGAATATGTCAACATGCCCTGATGGCTAATTCTGATGAAAATGAAACTAGTTCATCAAGCAACAAGGTAATTACTACTGATCTCTCTCAGCTTTCTAAACATGAATGCAATGAAGCCATAAATGATATGACCAATGAATTATATCATTTGCGTGTTTCCCTTAAATCACTAGCAAAAGAAAACACTAGGATCAAGGAGAATAATGTGTTTTTAAGTGATAGGAATGTTGTGTTAGAGGATCAGGTAATTGAGCTTGAAAAGATAAAACTTAAATGCTTGACTGTTGAGAGTGAACTAGCAGAAGCTGTTAAGAAAGTAGAAATTCTTTCTACACAGTTAGAAAGTGAGCAAGAGGTAATCAAGGCCTGAAAAACATCTAGGGATGTTAGTGTTCAGATTGCAAAGGTTCATGGAATTGAATCATTCTGTGAGGATGCCTGGAAGAAAAACAAAAAGGAGTTAGAATTAATTGATGGATTGTCAACGGATGTGGAATCAACGGATGATGAAAGTTATCCGTTGAAGGAAGAAAAGGAGCATCCGTTGAAGGCTCATCAATTAAAACAGGCAAGTCCTTTTAAAAATAAAAATCTCAATAAAAAGAATGATTCAACTCTCAAAAACTTTGTCAAAGAAGGAGCTAGCACATCCAGAGATGTCAGTAAGGTGAATATAGGACACATGACTTTAGATCAGCTAAAAGATAGGCTTAAGTTGGTTGAGGATAAGAAGGAAACTAAAAGAAAATCTAAAAGAAATGGGAAGGTAGGGAATAATAAACATAACAATTACACACCTGATAGGTATGCTCCTAGAAAAAGCTGTGTGCATTGTAAAAGTGTTAATCACCTATCTGATAATTGTAAATCTTTTAAAAATGCTCCCATGCCTTCAAATCCCTCCATGCCTAACATGTCTATGTCACATCTGCATGTTATGCCTGTTATGTCTCACCAGAATCCCCATGCACATTTTGCAAATATGCCATATATTAACAATCCTTATTTTACTGCATTTAGTATGCCTCAAATGCCATACAATATGCTTATGTGGAATAACATGTTTGCACAACCTATGCCTTATCAAATTCAATCAAATGTGTTAAATGATTCTGTGACTAACCCTACACTTCAACCAACCACATCTGAGACCAAGGTTGACCCAAAGTTACCTAAGTCAAAAGATGCAGGAGGAATGAAGTCTAGGAAAAAGACTAACAAGGCTGGACCCAAGGAAACTTGGGTACCAAAATCAACTTGATTGATTTTGTTGTGTGCAGGGACAAAGAAGGAATCTATGGTACTTGGACAGTGGTTGTTCAAGACACATGACAGGAGATTTCACCCTGCTCACAGAGTTTAAGGAGAGAGTTGGCCCTAGCATAACCTTTGGAGATGACAACAAAGGATTCACTATGGGATATGGCTTGATTTCAAAAGAAAATGTCATCATTGATGAAGTTGCATTGGTTGATGGTCTCAAACACAATTTATTGAGCATCAGTCAACTATGTGACAGAGGGAATACTGTTTCCTTCAATTCTGAAGCCTGTATTGTCACAAGTAAAAAGGACAATAAAGTGGTTCTAACTGGAGTTAGAAAAGGGAATGTGTACTTAGCTGATTTCAACTCTATAGATGCAGAATCCATTACTTG
Source organism: Apium graveolens (assembly GCF_009905375.1). NCBI lineage: Eukaryota > Viridiplantae > Streptophyta > Magnoliopsida > Apiales > Apiaceae > Apium > Apium graveolens. Next base: position 48,112,407 of record NC_133652.1, read on the forward strand.
TCTTCTCAGCAAAGCAAGTCCAGTTGAAAGTTGGCTATGGCACAAGAAGCTGTCCCATTTGAATTTCAAGACAATGAATGATCTAGTCAAAAAGGACTTAGTTAGAGGAATGCCTCTAGTGGAATTCACAAGGGATGGACTGTGTGATGCTTGTCAGAAAGGAAAGCAAAAGAAAGTATCATTCAGTAAGAAGCTTGAATCTGCAATTGATGAACCACTACAACTTCTACACATGGATCTTTTTGGACCAGTCAATGTATTGTCAATTTCAAGGAAAAGATATTGCCTAGTGATTGTAGATGATTTCTCAAAGTTTTCATGGGTTTATTTTCTTGGATCAAAGGATGAAGCTAGTGAAATCATCATCAATCATATCAAGCAAGTCAACAATCATCCTGATTTCAAAGTAAGGAATATTAGGAGTGACAATGGAACTAAGTTCAAGAATTCAACCATGAAGTTGTTCTGTGAAGAAAGTGGGATCATGCATGAGTTCTCAGCTCCAAGAACTCCACAACAAAATGGTGTGGTGGAAAGGAAGAACAGATCACTAATTGAAGCTGCAAGGATAATGCTTGAAGAGTCAAAACTCCCAACTTATTTTTGGGTTGAGGCTGTTAACTGTGCATGTTACACTCAGAATATTTCTCTAATCAATCAGGCAAAATGCATGACTCCCTATCAATTATTCAAGAGAAGAAAACCAACTTTAAACTTTCTACATGTCTTTGGTTGCAGTGCTACATCTTAAGGAATCAATCTGATCACAAAGGGAAGTTTGATGCAAAGGCTGATGAAGGAATATTTGTTGTTTATTCTGCTGGAAAATCATATAGGGTCTACAATCTAAGAACCAATATTGTCATGGAATCTGTACATGTTGTGTTTGATGATAAAAAGATTGATGGACTAATAGATGAGGGACATCATGAAGGACTCAAATTTGACAACATTGAGATATACTGTGATGATAGTGAAGATGAGAATGATGAAGAAGGCATCTCAAGAAGAATTCAGAATCTGCCTTTGGATAATGCACAGAATGCTGCATCCGTTGAAAGTCATAATGCAGCTTCCGTTGAAAGAAGCAATGCAGCATCCGTTGAAAGACAAAGTGCATCATCCGTTGAAGTTCATAATGAAGCATCCGTTGATCACAGTCTGTCAACGGATAATCAATTCACTTCATCAGTTGATAGAGCTCCCAATTCCTTTCAAAGGATCAGTAACTCAGGGGAAGTTTCAACAAATCAACATTCTATTTCACATCATGACAATACTGAGGCAACCTCATCTAGGGCTAATCTACCACCTCAAAGGAAATAGACCAAGAATCACCCTTTTGAACTGATCATTGGTGATGCTACATCAAAAGTACAAACTAGAAGGGCTACTCAAGATGAATGTCTGTATAGTAGCTTTCTATCACAGGAGGAACCTAAGAGAGTGGAAGAAGCTCTTTTGGATCCAGATTGGATTTTAGCAATACAAGAGGAGCTAAACCAATTTGAGAGGAACAAAGTATGGAAGCTGGTACCCAAGCCAAAGAACAAGAGTTCTATTGACACAAAATGGGTATTCAGAAACAAGATGGATGAAAATGGCATTGTCATAAGGAATAAAGCCAGATTGGTTGCTAAAGGCTATTCTCAACAAGAGGGAATAGATTTTGATGAAACATTTGCTCCAGTTGCCAGACTTGAAGCCATCAGAATCTTTCTAGCCTATGCAGCTAATGCCAATTTCAAAGTCTATCAAATGGATATCAAAAGTGCATTTCTAAATGGGGAATTGGAGGAAGAAGTTTATGTAAGCCAACCTCCAGGTTTTGAAGATCCAAATTTTCCAGACTATGTGTATTATCTGTTGAAAGCACTCTATGGACTAAAGCAAGCACCTAGAGCCTCGTATGAGACTTTGTCAAAGTTCCTTCTAGATAATCACTTCACAAGAGGTACTGTTGACAAAACTCTCTTCTTTAGAAATGTTAATGGCTCTAAGATACTTGTACAAATTTATGTAGATGATATTATATTTGGATCTACAGATGATAAGCTTTGTAAAAAGTTTGCTAAATTAATGCAAAGTAAATATGAAATGAGCATGATGGGAGAGCTAACTTACTTTCTTGGTTTACAAGTTAAACAAGTTAGTGGTGGAATTTTCATTAGTCAAACTAAATATATTTATGATCTTTTAAAGAAGTTTGACTTAATGGATTGTTCACCTGCAAAAACTCCCATGGCCACTGCAACTAAGCTTGAATTAAACAAGGCTGAAAAGTCTGTGGATATTACAAGTTATAGAGGCATGGTTGGCTCACTTTAATATTTAATTGCAAGTAGACCTGATGTAATAACCCCAAAAATTTTGGACTTTTTGTAAACCTTATGAATAGTGATTTTGCTGATTATGCTGAATAAGAAAACTTTTCATGCCACACAATGTAGCAGTTCTTTTATTGATATTCTGATGTTTTATTAGTACTCTATATGGTATATAAGTGTACGTAAAGATCGTCAGAATCCAAATCCAAATACTTTGATTTTTCCCGAAAATCCACCAGATACCGAAAGAATTGAGTATAAGGTAACATGATAAAAAGGATTTAAATTCAAGGATTTTTAGAGAGGATCATAAAAGGAATATAAAATATTGAGAAAAGTTTAGGGGAACCTAAGTAATAAGATCCCAGGTATGATCCCTCAAATGATAAACGAGAACGAAAGTTAAGCGAACCGTATAACAGATAAGCGGTCATTAGCCAAGTAATTAGGGGTTAATTAAAGAGGTTAGTGGATGATGATATCATCACACCAACAAGAATAAGACAAGTGTAAGAGGATGACATGAGAAAGATGACATAGGCATGGTGACATAAGCATGACAAATGGAGGGATTGGTTGGTTAATTGTGAGCCACACAATTTTTACCATGGTAACAATCTAATTAACAACAAAAGGAAGTAACCAAGCTAAACACCACACAAATCATTTAATCAAACTAGAAATATTTTTACTTCACTTTTTCTTCCCTTGCTCTCGGCCAAAACCAGAGCAACAACTTAAAACTACCATATCTCCTTCAATACTCACTTAAATGTTGTGTTCTATAGCTCGTTGGAAAGGTATTGAGATGGCCTACAACTCTTGTTCACAAGTCTCGTCCAAATAATCATGGTAAGACCCTCATTTATATAGTTATTTAAATCGGACTTTTAGAAACTTCAAAACCTAACTTTGTGTTCTTGATTTCTTTGGAAAGATCAAGCTTGTAGGAGGTTAGATTAAGGATCCCTAAGGCTTCCTAGCAACTTAACACCTAACAAGGAAGGTATCAACTTCAAACCCTATCTTTGATTTTATGATTCCATAAAGTTTTATTGAAGCATTGTTAGTATTAAGGCTTGATCTTTGATTATAAGTAGTTTTGGTGAATTTGTATTGGTTTTGAATATTGGGTCTTTGATTGGTTGGATAAATTGGTAAAACTTGGAGTTGGGGACTGAGTTTGTAGTATGATGGTTTAATATTGTTGTATTGGTGGTTGTGAGTGAATTGATGATAATTTAGAGTGTTAATTAAATTGGAAATCGCGTAAACATAAACGTCATAATGCCCAATTTTCCTTAACTGTTCTGTTCTTAACTTTAGGACCCGTGAACTCACTGAAAGATTCTAACCTTTGCCATTTTTAGATAGTTCATGTTACGAGCTTCGTTTTGATATGTGGTTCGCTTGAATCCGATGTACGGTTTAGGAGAAACGGCCGTTTTAAGTAACGGCGTTTCGCGAACGAACCATTACCCCTCGCCTTACTTTGAAACCTTGGTTAAGGCCCTTAAATGACTAATTGGAGTATGAAAAAATTATGTAAAGTGGACTAGGCAGTTGGTAGGGTATTCGCGAAAGCGTCGCCTTAAAATTCGTAACGGTCAATTTATTAAAAATGGTGGAGCCGAGGGTGCTCGAATGACTTATGTGATTTGTTAAGCATAGAAATGACCATAAGCAAACGTTAGGGTTCAATTGGTTAAAGTCTAGTTTCTTAAGCGACCGTGGTTTAATTCCGGCTTATGTTGTTGTTCATAGGTTACCGGACCCACTCTAAGCTTAAGTCTACCCCGGAGCACTCAGGCAAGTTTTCTACCCGTTATACTGTTGTTGTGATGTAAATATATGTATATGCATTATCTTATGATAAGTGCATGATTGTTATTAGCAAATTTTGCGATATATTGAAGCATGCTGATATGGTATATATGCATGTCTGTTTCGTAATCTTGATATCTAATTGTTGATTCAAATGCTTATAAGTTGCATAATACCTATGCTAGAGATAAGCAGTAGTTGCGTATACCCTTAGTATAGGGGACCCAAAGGTGAACATTTTTCTAAACCGGGAGTCGATGTTCCCGAGTATAATATATATATTTTCATATATATATGGATATAGTTTTCAAAACTATTAATCGAATAAGGTTTATTCGATAACTTTATTTTATTCAATGAATATTATTAGTTGAATATTCATTCGAGGACTTATGACTCCGTTTATTTTATTTATTGAATATTATTTTGAATATTCATTTGAGGACTTATGACTCCGCTTATTTATTAAATAATATTCTTTATTTTATTAAAGAATAGTGTTTCGATAATCAAACTTATTTTCGATTATTGAAATAAAGATCTTACTTTCGTATAAGTATATCTTTGGTTATTCGTTATTCATTTCAAGTATGAGTTTTTTTAAAACTTCTACTTCAATTATTTTTATAAAGATTATCCTTTATGGAAATATTATTTAATAATAATATTCAGATATTTTCTAATATATTGGGACTGATTTATTTCATTAAATCAGTATTACTCCAAACATTCTTAAAAATGTTTTCGAGTCTTCAAAATGATTTTTAAAAGTTAGAGCGGATCCCAAAACTCATTTTGATATTTAAGATCTTCCTTTCGAAGGGGATTTAAATACTCGCTCAAAACCTGAGGGATCCGGCTCAGTGATGTATTTTACATTCGCAACGAGGTTGCTATTTTGAGAAAAAATCTTGATTACTTGCCCATCGTTCGGGAAGTAAGTTCATCTATTTGAGTCGGCATAAACAACATGGGCTCTGATAAGTGGCATTTTATACCACTTAGAACGTCTTAAAATGGCTTAAATTGATGTCTTGAAATCAAGTATTTTGTGTATTTGATGCGTTTTTCTAGTGTTTATGCATTTCAGGGTATTAGTTGCATTTCGGGGGAGGAATCATCAAGAATAAGCCTTGGCATGTGTTCACCATTGCGAGAGGGAAGGAACGGGCAGATTACGGCGAAGAAACGGAGCAAACTTGGATTTTTTCCAGTAGAGGCCTGCGTGCCCGCGCAGCTATGCAGAGCGGCCGCGCAGTAACCTGCGCGCCCGCGCAGCTATGCTGAGCGGCCGCGCAGGGTCGGGAATTTTGCTGAATTATTTTAGACTTCTACTTCTGTTTGGCTTCCAACTTCTATGTAATCTGAGTTTTATGGGACTATTATATAAGTAGATTTGAGACGTTTTCACAGGGGGGATTGGAAGAAAAAGAAGATTGTGTTTTACGCAAGAAGCGAAGGAGATAAGGAAGAAGACCGATTTAGCACACCGCAACGAAGAGGAAGCATATTTTCTTGTGATTCTTGTTTCGTTGTAACGTTGGATGCTAGTTTTCTTGCTTCGACTTATTTACTCTTGTGACGTACTCTGTTTTAATATAATTAGTTTAGTTATTATTTTCTTGTGTTTGTTTATCATGATTTCATATGAACCCATGATGGCGATAAGTTCTATTATGGGCTAATCGTGATCATGGGGTTGCAACAGATTTATTATGGAATTCTTTAGTTAATTGTTTAATACTTTAGTGTGTGATGATTGCTTGATATCTAGTATTGGTTGTGCGTATTCGTCTTATGTGCGTCGCGAACATATAAGATAGGGTGTTAATCTCTTGTGAAGCGACAGTGGATCTTGAGATTTAGAACTTGCCATGCTAGCATAGGTTCATGTACGTTGTGCATAATTAGTGGGTAACTCTAACAGTTTTATTTGCCCTATGTAATCAAAAAGAATAACTTGTGCTTAAATCGTTGTGTTGTCAATTTCTGTAGACATATGGGGACTCAACATAATTGATGACTATTCAACTTCTATCTTAATTGTGGATGCTTGGTAGAATGGTATTAGTACAATGAAAGTTGGCTTTTATCAGTTTCGTGTTATTCGATTAATATCATCACTATCACATGCTAAAGGTAATAACAATGGCTATAGAAGGAAGTAATAATGAAGTTGTGATCTCATGAGTGTTTTATTATTGATAAATTGAAGTGTTAGTTAAGTGGTTAATTAAGTAGTTAATTATAGTTAATAATTAATCAACAATTTTAAGTGTTATTATCTTAACATTGAGAAGTAATCATACATTGGTGAGTGAGTTTAATTAGACAATAATTTAGTCTGAGTCTCTGAGGGAACGAACTAGAAAATATTCTATATTACTTGCGAACGCGTATACTTGCGTGAATATTAGCGCGTGTTTTCGCCCTAACAAGTTTTTGGCGCCGCTGCCGGGGACTCGGCGTATTTGTTTAGTTTATGTACTTACCATCATTGGTCATTAGGACTCAGTGATTACTTATTTTTTTCGGTTGTGTTTCAGGTACTTTAGCAAGCATTTATGCAAACTCGTTCTCATGCTCGCAAGAGGACTTTAGATACAGCCGAGGAGACAGACGAAGTTCTTGATATTCCGGAGAAGTTAGATCTTGAGGATTCGGATTCAGGAACTGAGCAGAAAGAACCAGTAAACATGGGAGATCGTATTGTTCAAGCTGATCCAGCTCTTATGGATTTTTCTCGGCCTAAAATTGATGACATTCAGTCAAGCATCCTTCATCCGGCTATTCAAGCTAACACCTTTGAAATCAAGCCGGGCACTATTCAGATGGTGCAGAATTCTGTTTCTTTTGGAGGAGCGGCAACTGAAGACCCCAACATGCACATAAGGAATTTTGTCGAGATCTGCAGCACTTTTAAGTATAATGGCGTGACTGATGAGGCTATCAAGTTGAGGCTTTTCCCATTCTCACTAAGGGACAAGGCTAAAGACTGGTTACATTCTGAACCAGCTGGGTCCATCACTACGTGGCAAGATCTTGCGCAAAAGTTTCTGGTGAAGTTTTATCCGATGGCAAAGACTGCTGCTATGAGGAGTGCTCTTACTCAGTTTGCGCAGCAACCTACAGAATCTATGTGCGAGGCTTGGGAACGCTACAAGGAAATGTTGAGAAAATGTCCACATCATGGAATGCCGGATTGGATGGTGATCACTGGTTTCTATAATGGTTTGGGGGCTCAATCTCGGCCCATGCTCGATGCAGCAGCTGGAGGCGCCTTATGGGCTAAAAGCTATACTGAGGCGTATAATCTTATCGAGACGATGGCTGCAAATGAGCATCAAAACCCAACTCAGAGGATGACGTCAGGCAAGGTAGCAGGTATTCTGGAAGTTAATGCAGCCACCGCTATTGCAGCCCAGCTCCAAGCGCTATCAATGAAGGTTGATTCTCTGGCTACGTATGGAGTTAATCAAATAGCTATGGTTTGTGAGCTTTGTGCAGGTTCTCATGCTACGGATCAGTGTTCTCTTGTAAACGAATCTGTTCAGTATGTGAATAATTATCAGCGACAACAGCAGCCTGTGCCAGCGACCTATCATCCTAACAACAGAAATCATCCAAATTTCAGTTGGGGGAATAATCAGAATGCTATTCAGCCACCATATCAGCAAGGAGTGAGTAAACAGTTTAACCCACCTGGATTCCAGCAACCACAGCAGTATGCTACAAGGCAATCATATCCTCAACAGGGAAGTGCAGCTGCACCTACTAGTGCTGATTTTGAGGAACTTAAGCTGTTGTGCAAGAGTCAGGCGGTTTCTATCAAGACCTTGGAAAATCAAATCGGTCAATTAGCCAATGCAGTGCTCAATCGTCAACCTGGCACTCTTCCCAGTGACACGGAAGTACCAGGCAGGAAGAAAGCTAAAGAGCAAGTCAAGGCTATTACCTTAAGGTCTGGAAAAGTAGCTGATGCTGAAAAGGCAAAAGAAGTAGAAGTTGAAATTACAGGTGAAGAATCTAAGTAAAAGGAGAAAGCGGCGGAACCAAGGAAGACTACTGTTGAACACACTCTGCCTGAGGCTAATACAGGGGAGAAACAGCTCTATCCTCCACCACCTTTTCCTAAGAGATTGCAGCAACAAAAGCTGGATAGACAGTTCGGGAAGTTTCTGGAGGTGTTCAAGAAACTTCACATCAATATACCTTTCGCTGAGGCTCTGGAACAAATGCCTAGTTATGCGAAGTTTATGAAGACTATTCTTTCAAGGAAGGTGAAACTGGATGACCTTGAAACCGTTGCTCTCACGGAAGAATGCAGCGCTGTTCTGCAACAAAAGTTACCACCAAAACTGAAAGATCCAGGGAGCTTCACCATTCCTTGCACAATTGGCAATCTGACGTTTGACAAGTGCCTTTGTGATTTGGGAGCAAGCATTAATATGATGCCGTTGTCGATCTTTAAAAAACTGGATCTGCCTGATCCAAAACCCACGTACATGTCACTACAATTGGTTGACCGTTCCATTACTTACCCAAGGGGCATAGTTGAGGATGTGCTCGTCAAGGTGGATAAGCTCTTCTTTCCAGCAGATTTTGTTATTCTGGATTTTGAGGAAGATAAGAAGATTCCCATAATCTTGGGGAGGCCTTTCTTGGCTACTGGCCGTACCTTGATAGATGTGCAAAAAGGTGAACTTACTATGCGGGTCCAAGATCAGGATGTGACCTTCAACGTATTCAAGGCAATGAAATTCCCTACAGAAGATGAGGAGTGCTTAAAAGTGGATGTGATTAATTCTGCGGTTACTTCGGAACTCGATCACATGCTAATGTCTGATACATTGGAAAAGGCCTTAGTGGGGGATTTTGACAGCGATGATGAAGATAGCAACGAGCAATTACAATATCTGAACGCTTCTCCCTGGAAGCGAAAGCTGGACATACCATTTGAATCTCTTGGTACTTCTGACCTCAAGAACGCAGAAGGGAAGCTCAAACCATCAATAGAGGAAGCACCTACCTTGGAGCTCAAGCCATTACCTAGAACACTTGAGGTATGCTTTTTTAGGTGATTCATCTATGTTACCTGTCATTATTTCATCTGACCTTTCAGGTAGTGAGGAAGACAAGCTCTTAAGGATTTTGAGAGAATTCAAATCGGCTATAGGATGGACCATAGCAGACATCAAGGGGATAAGTCCTTCATATTTTATGCATAAAATTCTGCTAGAGGAAGGTAGTAAGCCAACTGTGGAACAGCAGTGAAGACTGAATCCCATCATGAAGGAGGTGGTAAAGAAAGAAATTCTGAAATGGATAGATGCAGGCATCATTTATCCTATTTCTGACAGCTCGTGGGTGAGCCCCGTACAATGTGTACCTAAGAAGGGAGGTATCACTGTGGTCGCAAATGAAAAGAATGAGCTCATCCCTACTCGAACAGTTACAGGATGGAGAGTATGCATGGATTATAGAAAATTGAACAAAGCCACAAGGAAGGATCACTCCCCCCTTCCATTTATTGATCAGATGCTTGACAGATTGGCGGGTCATGTAACACCCCCAGATCCGGGGTCGGGGATCCGGGTCGTCACTATCTTTCTTTCCACAATATCACTTCACTTAATTAATAATAAACAACCTTATGCTGTGACCCCACACTAACATACACCACAACCCGTTATAGTCTCAGAGATGAAATTCAAATAAGTACAAGTCTTTGAATCCACAAATTAAAAGTTATTACAACTCGAAATGATTACTTGATAAATTTACAGTTAATTGCCATTATCTGCCACAAGTTATAATTATACATAATTAATTCTCAAAAGTAGAATGCCTGATCTACCAATAGATCTACCTCTGCAGCTATAGCAGCCACAACATCATCGGGAAGACGCGGGACGCTTCCCACGCGCTTGCGCTGGGTCCGCTGGAGTCTGGCCATCTTTCCTAACTGTTGTTGTGTGATGAAGAAATAAAGCAAGAGTGAGCCTTACAGCTCGCAAGATAATATGTAGTGATAACAATAATATAAGTATCTAAGTGGATACTTACTAGAATCTTTTATCGTGTGTAAGATAATTACTAGTATATACTTACTAGTATATGAGCCTTCTCATAGTACTCATGAAAGTCTTGGTCAAAAGAAATGAACCAAGTTTGATATCTTAATGCGATGAAGTCGCAAAATATTCAGTATATATACATATATACTTTTCAAAATATTGGAAGTCCTCTTCCATGCATAATACACACAGAATTCCAGTGTATAACTGTATAAGAATATCGTTGTAAGGTGATCTCATATATCTAACCTTGTCTCAACGTTTTTCTGAAAATCTTTGTCATGCATAAGATAATCATTTACTAGATATAAGTTTAAAAGATGAAGTTACAAAATACTCCAATATACTTATATCTTTTCCAAATACTACTTGAACTACCACCATTCAAGTTATAATTAGTTTCCAAAGTTCATCACATAGACGAGACTACAAGATAATACTTGAATAGATTCAACCTTTAAAATATCATCAAAATAAAATGAAGTTATGAGTTACTTCATTTGATGCAAACATTATTTTGAAAACTTGACCCTGCCAACACTCAACAATCGCCCAACCGTAGCCTTTCTATCGAAGTGCTTTGGGTAGTGTTGCAGAAATATTCAATTGGATGATGAACTCATTACGGGAGTTTACCGCGCCAGGAAGACCACTTACGATGATCAGTCGTAGTAGTACAACCCCACCATTTTCTACATGTAGAGGAGAACCTGTCGGATTTACTTGTCAACCGAACACTGAACTCCTAAGGAATGGACCGCCTTAGCGGAACTTCCAGGCCATTTGGGCCAATATAATAAGGCTGGGCCGGCGCTACTCGACCACTTACGCCACTCCTAGTTCAGATGAAATCCATGACTCTGAAACGTAAAGCTCGTTTCCCCCTTTCCCCAAGTAGAAACTTGTTGATACGGCTCCACCAAGAAGTCGTACCTAGTTGGAAAGGAAAACTCACCGATATTTCCCAGGCGATGCCTGTTAATGGATTAACTTGTTCCAAGAATTTTACTTCCCGAATATTGGGTAAGTAATCAAAAACTCTTTTACCCAGACAGCAACCTTGTTGCGAATATAAAACACACCACCGAGCCGGATCCCCCAGGTTTTGAGCGAGTATTTAAATCCCCTTTTTAAAAGGAAGATCTTAAATATAAAAATAGTTTTGGGATCCGCTCTAACTTTTGAAAATCATTTTAAAGACTCGAAAACACTTTAAAGAGTGTTTGGAGTAAAACTGATTTAATGAAGTAAATCAGTCCCCAGAATATTTAGAAAATGACTGAATATTAATATTTAAATAATATTCCCATAAAGAATAATCTTTATAAAAATAATTGAAGTAGAAGTATTAAAACTTATACTTGAAACGAGTACTAAATAATCAAAGATATACTTATATGAAAGTATTATCTTTAGTTGAATAATCGAAAATAAGTTTGATTATTGACACCTTATTCTTTAATAAAATAAAGAATATACCTCAGCAAATAATCGGAGTCATAGATCCTCAAATGAATATTCGAATAATATTCAATAAATAAAATAAGCTGAGTAATAAGCCCTCAAATGAATATTCGAAATAATATTCATTAAATAATAAGCCGAGTCATAATACCTCGAATGAATATTATAAATAATATTCATTAAATAAAATAAAGGAGTCATACATCCTCAAATGAATATCCAAGTAATATTCAATAAATAATATAAAGGAGTCATAAGTCCTCGAATGAATATTCAAGATAATATTCATTAATAAAATAAAGTTATCGAATAAACCTTATTCGATTAATAGTTTGGAAACTATAACCATATATATATATATATATATATATATATATATATATATATATATCCATATCCATATATACACAAAATTACTCGGGATCCTCGACTCCCGGTTTTAGAAAATATTTTCACCTTTTATCCCCTATACTAAGGGTATACGCAACTACTTGCTTATTTCTAGCATAGGTATTATGCAACTATAAGCATTGAAATCAACAGATAGATAACCAGATTACGAAACAGACATGCATATATACCATATTAGCATGCTCCAATATATCGCAAAATTTGCTAATAACAATCATGCAATATCACAAGATAATGCATATACATATATTTACATCACAACAACAGTATAACGGGTAGAAAACTTGCCTGAGCGACTTGGGGGTGAGAAAGGCTCGGGACGAGTCTGGTAACCTATAAACAACAAGTAAGTTGGAATTAAACCAAAATCACTTGTAAATCTATACTTTAACTAACTTAGACTCTAATGCTAGTTTTGCGCTCACCGATTCGCTTAAG